>NC_135504.1:11801154-12017893 GCF_052857255.1 Amblyomma americanum
CGCAGTATCTGTCTCATATATCGTTGGACACCTGAACCGCGCCGTAAGGGAAGGGATAAGGGAGGGAGTGAAAGAGGAAAGGAAGAAGGAAATGCCGTAGTGGAGGGCTCCGGAATAATTTCGACCACCTGGGGATCTTTAACGTGTACTGCCAGAGCCATGCCCGTGGTTTTTCGCTCACAGAGCAGAAAACGCTTACGCCGACCACGGATTTTCTGAGTAACGGTGCATTTAACACTATCGCATTATTCTTTACAAAATATATGAGCTCCTGTTTGACCCTCCGTAAAAAAAAAAGAAGAAGAAGAAGAAGAAGAAGAAGAAGAAGAAGAAGAAGAAGAGCCGAGGAAACGCGCTGCGCCCTGTCAGCATACGAAAGCGTATTCATTTTGAACAGATTTCTTCAGAACTATTGCGCAGCGTTCCGCCGGTATATCTGCATCTATTTTTTTTGCATTAGCCAGTATACTCTGTGCTTTCTAATAAATTTCAGTTTCAATAAACTCCGCACTCGTCACGAACATCATTCATTTCACTGCTTCGTAGCAAAACCGCGGCGCGACGGCAACTCCGAGTTCGGCGAGGTTTTCCTCGAACGCCTACTTGAAATCCTCTTTACGTCACATCTCACGCTACGAGGGATGCAGCTATAAGAGACGCGAAGAATCCGAGCACCTGCCGACGCGACGAATCCAGTTCCCCTCGTCCGCCTCTTTCTTTCGCGCCTCGATCGTGAAGTGCAGAAAGCGAGGCGACCAAAACAAAGAGCTATAAGAAGCAGCTACTCGCGCCCCAGCTTAAAAAAAAGACACCAAAAAAAAAGCCCGCTTGGCTGCTTTCGCAAAACAGCGCGTAGGCGTTCGTCACGCGTTCTGCTTCCTCCCTTCCCGGATTTCTCCTCTTTCTTCACTTCTTGCCTTCATCCCCTGTTACTTTCTTTCTTTTCCCTCTGGCGCGTGAGCGATTCCACTGACGCCGTTGTCTGCGTTCCCACCTCATCATCTCTCGAAAACGCAATTAACGCCCTGTGACGCTTATCCCGAGCACACTTTCTCCCACGAGCGCCCCTCCTCCCCCTCCACTTTTTTTTTTACCCCGGGGATCGGCGGCTTCTGTTTAACCGGATACTCTTTCCCACGACTCTTCCCACAGGTCCGTCCTCTTTGCGCACTCTCTCCGTCCGGCCTTCCAGAAATCGGGCTATCTCTACGTAGGATTGCCGCCACATTCCAAATTGCTCTCCGGACGCCCTCTCCACCAAAATTCTCTCTCTTACTCACTTTCTCATCTCCCGAAGCCGTTCCGGAGGTCTGGCCCTTGTGTGTGCATGTACGCCTAGGTCATCCTTGCGCGCACTTCATTAATTGATTGATCGCGCAACGCCTGTCGTCTTCCTCTCCGGCTGCATGGCCGTTCCTGAACACAACGGCAGCTCCCTCCCTCTTTTCACCTCTATCTCCCTTTCGGGCACGTTACCGACCCCACCGACCCTATCCCCTTCCCGCCGGGGCCGGCTCTCTAGCCCGGTGGCTCTGCATTACTTCGCTGCTCTGGCTTGCGGAGGATATCGGCTTGAAGTTAATGTGATTAAAACGCGCCAGGGTCCTATAAAAGCGCGCTAACACCTCTTTCCCGCCCGCCCACGTACGCTACTCGCATCCTTTTTGCCTCGCTATTTTATGACCCATCTCATCTTTGCCATCGTTCTCTCTCATCTTCCCTGTTTCTTTTTTTTCATCCCTTTTTTCTTCCTTGCTCTTTTTTTGTAGCCCTCGGTAATCTCGGACTGGGTTTTCTTCATCACTCACTACGAGTTTCACCGCCTTACTTAGTCCTTTCCGTAATCAGTTTCTTCTAATGTCAACACTCTCGGGGCCTTGCGGCGTAGCGGTGACTACATTCGAGGCACCCACGAGCGGTTAAAAGAAAAGAAAACGAAGACCTCAGCAAAAATTGACGTTATATTTAACGTGAAAAGTGTCTCTGCGAGCTGTGGAGAATAACCACACACACGCACACACAAAAAAGCGAAAAATTTGAAACCATGGTCGAGAGCGTGGGAAAGTATGTTTGCGGTATTACTTCACAGCTCAGTACGCGTTGCGAAAAACAAACATTCAAAAACAAGAAAGAGACCTCGGTATTTCAGAATTACGGCCCAGATGTGGATCTTTTTCTTGTGCGACCTTTTCGGGGATCATATTATAACCGGCGACAGGCTTTACCAACTTATCGTGGAGACAATCTATTTCAATCCATGGACGTGTCCTCCGGCCTCGGTAATCCACTTCATTCTGCTCAGCGCCCCTTGCGGTGGCATACAGCGGCGTCCTTATACTTAAGGATTTAGTTGAGAAACCTCTTACGAAACCAGAGTGCGGTCACGAGTAGGCGGTAATGTCTTCCTCGCTGTCGTTCTCCATCGCCTGCCTTTCATCTCAGGGGTGTGGTATCCTGATTTAAACAAAAGGCTTTGTTGAAAGTGACCTCAGCACCGGCGATATGGCGACGAGGGGCTCTAAATTCTGGATACAAACGCGGTTCCCTTCACGGCAGCATGCCCGGACTACAACGCGGTTTGCACCGCACTCAATATGGTAATTGAGTTGTAGAGTGAGCAATGGCTTTGTCTGGCATCAAACCAGACGCATATGTACCTACATACCTAGCCTTTGTTTCAGTCATCGGTTGAATGAATGGAGTGACATGGTTTTTGGGGAACTCGGCTGCGTTCTGTCATTCGTTTACCTTCTGTTTTCGTCCGCGGCACTAATTGCACGAACAAAAGCCTCGTTTGCTAAACAAAGCCAGGACAGACGTTGCGCACAGTGCCTGTGACGCAAACACGGGCTCGCAAGGCCGGGCTGGGACGCAATTTTAATCCTGGCTTATGGCGCTCCTTTACACTTTTGTAGGATTAAATCCTGACATCAAGCTGGCCGCCGGGGAGGGCTTATGGTCATTCAGCGCACTCGTGCGCGCACAAAAAAAAAAAATAAAGAAGACACGAAACAAACGTGTTCCAAAGGCTTGGTTCTCAAGAAAGCGCAAGACGTATATGGCCGTTGTTATGTGTGTGCATTCTCTTAGTTTTGCTTTAGCTTTTTTCGCCTTCTGTTATTAGAAGTTTGAAATCCATGGCTGTCCTTCTCCTTGTTGATTTTATTCCAACTTTCATTTCCTGCTTGACGTTCGCGCGCTCGTCCGGTTTTGGCGTAAATCCGCCTGCCTCCCACGCACGGATTGTTCTGGACACGCGCGCGTTTTTTTCTTGCTTTTTTGTTCAACACTTGCTTCGCTCTCGCCTCCTAAATTTGCTCTTGCGTTCCTTTGCCTTAGGCGAAGAGCGACTACTGCCCTCCGCCTCTCTCCACTCCCTTCTTTCCCTTTCCTTCTTTCTCTCCTTTATTTCCCTCCAGCAGTCCCCTATAATTCTGGCTCTGCTTCTACCCTTCTTCCCCTGTTTCTCTAATTTTCCTTTTTTCTTCTTCGCTTCCCCTCCGTGTGTACGGGGGCGCGAGCGCCTAATCCGTTGTGCAAATCACTTCGATTGGCCTTCCCTATGCGCCCCCTTTCCCCCTATGACTCTCTCCTCGGCGCATGCGCAACAGCCGCTCCCGCTTCTGTTTCCGCTAGGCGACGCTGCTGCTGGTTCGGCGGCGGCCTCATTCGCAGCTTTCGGTCGCCCGACCAACGAAGACAACGACGCTCTTGCTTCTCCCGCGGTCGTTATTGCCACGGGCATTAGTTCCCGGAGCAGGGAGAGAGGGGGAAGGGGGAGAGAGAGGGGCGTCGTCGCGTGCGCGGCTGTGCAATACTTAGGGCTAACAGGAATGATAGCCGTAACCTCCCCGCTTCTGGAGGGGGGGGGGGGGGGGGGGGCGGGGGGGGGCTGCGTGCGCTTGCAAAGTGTGCTGCTGGATGCGCAAACAGATGGCTGCGGCACGAGAAAGTCGGGATAATTAAGACAAGCGCTGACTCGGGACTGTTCCTCCCATCTCTTTCTGCGCTAAGGAATGGACATGGCGGAACCGTGGGGGAAAACTTTCATTCATTTATTTCGTTTATTGTCACATTAAAGCATGAAGGTGTCATATTAGGTGGAAAGAAGTGTTGGGAGGTGGGACATTCATTCGCATACAGGTAGTAACGACCTATAAGACAACGTGGTATTAGAACGCTGTCAAGGATTACTCGCAAAGTATAAGCGGCGAGAATTTTGTCTTCTTTTTTTTCCTTCAAGTGGTTTTTATCGGCACGCGTACTCGCTTTAACAGTGTTTACGTTCATTGCAGAAATGAAAATAAATTGTCCTCTTGTGCGTACACTGAGGTATTATTTCTTGTACCTGTTCTGTATTAATAAAGAAAAGTTATCCTGGCCTGAAAATAAAGGAAGAATTCGTATACGCCTTTAGTTATATATATTCCTTTTTACCTTAAGTAATGGCTTTACGAGGTAGACACTGTGTAGCATTTACATTAGCTCTACTCGATTGATTTTTTTTGTAACTGTTTTAATTGTGTTCTCATTTGATGTTACTTACTGTATTCGTTGTCCTAATTGCCTTCATTGTATGTTTATATACATGTTTTACTAGATTTGTTCTTTTTTTCATTTTCAACCTCTTTGTCTGTTCTTGTATTGTGCTGCGTACGTCGCCCCCCCCCCCCTCCCCCCACCCGTATGTAATACCCTGTGAAGGGTCCTTAAGGGATCAATAAATGATGAAATGATGATGGTTGTTTCTTAACTGTGACCACATCTTTTCTTCCTGTCACAGCATTATTTCTTATCCTGCATGGTACAAGAACGGATTCAAGCCTTAAAAATTTCGTCTTCCCTTTGCACTATCCTTTGTTCGTCTTGCAATGTCATAACGGACTTGCGGCACCGCTGTTTGTCTACGCTGGCTTAACTCGAATTGCAAATCCCTTCAGTAACGTGACACTGATAACCTCAGGCGCTGCATATTTCACCCCGCAGAGCTGACAGGCATGCGTCGTGCAGCTTTCTCGAAAGCAACCATTATCGAGGATTCGATTATACGCCTTCGAACTTTCGTAACGACCGCCGGCTTCGACGCATCCGTCTCGAGCTTAGCGCCCAGTGTTGCCCAATGATTGCGTAACCAGGCGTTGCTGTACCAGGCGTTCTCCATCGTTGATGGGAACATGGGTGGGTGGCTTGCTAACGACCGGTGTGAGGCGTTCGCTTGCCACCTATTCGATGCTCGTGGTTCGCTTATCCGCTGGTTGGCTAAGATGTAAGCAAGGACGTATAGCAGGCGCCTAATGCGTTCGATCCTTGCAGTTGGAGAGACCACTAGAGGGACCTTCGTGACGGTGGCTGCGTGATTTGTTCGAGGTTAATGCCCAGATGTGAATTCTCGCTTGCTTTTCTAGCATTCTGTATGGCGCAGGGGGAAACAGTACAGGATTTTCTCTGTTGTCGGCGTAGTACGTCGTTACAGAAAACTCGCGCGTTTACAATTACTGCGCTATTTCTTTTCCTCAAGAAACAAATTTCATTTCCTTATTTTGAGACACTTGCCCCGCCGCGGTGGCTCAGTGGTTAGGGCGCTCGACTACTGATCCGGAGTTCCCGGGTTCGAACCCGACCGCGGCGGCTGCGTTTTTATGGAGGAAGAACGCTAAGGCGCCCGTGTGCTGTGCGATGTCAGTGCACGTTAAAGATCACCAGGTGGTCGAAATTATTCCGGAGCCCTCCACTGCGGCACCTATTCTTCCTTTCTTTCACTCCCTCCTTTATCCCTTCCCTTACGGCGCGGTTAAGGTGTCCAATGATATATGAGACAGATACTGCACCATTTCCTTTCCCCAAAAACCAATTATTATTATTTTGAGACACCGGCGGAACCCGCTGCGGTGGCTCCGTGGTTAGGGCACTCGGCTACTGAACCGGAGTTCCCGGGTTCGAACCCGACCGCGGCGGCTGCGTTTCGCTGGAGGCTTAACTCAAAAGACGCCCGTGTGCTGTGCGATGACAGTGCGCGTGACAAATACTGCACCATTTCCTTTCCCCAAAAACCAGTTTCCAATTTCCACCGGCGAACGTGAGCGATATGCAAGTGCGCCGGAGCGTTGCTGTCGCGTTGAAACGCAAACTCCGCGACTTCCGGGATCAAACCCGCGAATTTGGAATTAGAACGGCGTAGCCACTGAATGCTCGAGTACGCGGCGGGTTAGCACTCCGTCTACCGGAAACGCAGCAAACAGTACTGCAGCAAATTCAAGTCCAACCGAAATAATAATAATAATTGGTTTTTTTGGAGGATGGAAATGGCGCAGTATCTCTCATATATCGTTGGACACCTGAACCGCGCCGTAAGGAGAAGGATAAAGGAGGGAGTGAAGAAAGGAAGAGGGTCCGTAGTGGAGGGCTCCGGAATAATTTCGACCACCTGGGGATCTTTAACGTGCACTGACATCGAACAGCACACGGGTGCCTTAGCAAGTTTTGCCTCCATAAAAGCGCAGCCGCCGCGGTCGGGTTCGAACCCGGGAACTCCGGATCAGTAGCCGAGCGCCCTAACCACTGAGCCACCGCGGCGGGTCCAACCGAAATCGCAGACATCCCTTTCAAAAATAGACTTTCTATAGACAAAAGTCTACAAACAATGTATGGCCATAAATCTATAGATCGTCTGTAGACTGTCTATAGGATTTGTATTGTCTATAGACACTTCTTTACTGTTTATCTATAGAGTGTCTGTAGACTTTATAGACGGAAGTCTATGGACAGTCTATAGACTGTCTAAAGAAATTTTTGTAAGGGATGGTTTCCCTCTCTAAAGGAAAAAAAATTCTCCTTTCTAAACACGGCCGCTATAACTCAACCGCTCTCTGGACGTACAGCCGTTCGGTGACAGCGTGCACAGCCTTCATTAAGACCAGAGACAGTGGCGGCGGAGGCATGCATGCAATCATTGGCGTCCACCACTTGCCCCGTTCGCTCCCGACGACGAGCAGCGCGCGAGGCCCAGCAGAGAGGGCACGAGAAGGGGGGAAAGGCCTGTTTGGAGGAGAAGGAGAGGTGGAATCGGGATGAGGTCGTTTTCCCGAGAGCGGGCAAGGAAACCAAGGGCGCCGGGAATTGAGCGAGCCTCCGCCCTTCACTAGTTGCGTCGCATCATTCCCCCCTCTCCCACCTTCCTCCGCTCTCCTCCGTCGGCGACATTGCGTTGTATGGGATCGAGGAACGCGAAACAACCCGGCCTAGTGGGTCGCTCGCACCGATCTCCATCGTCGTCCCGTCCCTGCCGCGGAGGTGGTCGCTGTGGTGGTGGCGGTATTGAAATGCCACGTCGCGTACGTGCGCCAGGCTCTTCGTAGGGGACCTATCTTTTGCAAATGGGATTTTTTTTTTTCGGCGAGCGCGCCTGATGTCAGTTGTAACGCCCTGCGACGGCGGCTGCGTTAGAGCGAAACACGGCGGCGGGGAAGTTCGTTGTTGCGCGGTTTGTTGGGGGACTCCGTAATAATGCGGTTTCAGGACGGCTTAATGTGGACTGGGAGGCTCCGCAGTGAAGAGGCCATAGGTAGAAAGGGAATAGGGTTGCTGCGAGTACCGGGGATTGTACACGAGAGTTCCTCTGTGTTGGGCGGAGAGTATAATTACTGCACGACGCGCCTTTTATGGGACAAAGAAAAAAATATACAGGACAGAATGTTGGCAAACGTTGAAGCCACGTGTGCGGACTATCTGAGATGCGAGAGCAAGTGACACTGCGTTGGAAGGGGAACTCGTAAATACGGACCTATGTCGAAAAGGAAGCCGGGAAGTGCCCGGGAGGGGGGGGGGGGGAGAGTTGGATGGGGAATGTGTAAAGGTAGAGGAGGAGGAGGATACGACTCCAGCTTCCCCTGGCGGCACCAAGCGGAAATGGCCTTGACTTCACTGGTCTAGCATTTCGTCGGAAATCAACCGCCCTGAATCGCAGTGTGGGGCGAATTATTTTCGGAAGCGCCTGGCACAGCGGCTGTGGCTTTGGTTAAACATGTGGACTCAGGCTGTCGCGTAAGGCTTGTCCGTAGTGTTTATAAAGGCAGAGGCAAACTGGACAAAGTTAAAAAAAAGTGAAAACATCGTCGCGGTGAGGAATAAACGGTAAATAAGCGCATGAACAGTTGGCAGTCCTTTTTCAAGTAATGATAAAAGTAACACTTGATAATATCGTGGAGAAATGTGGGTCAAGCAATAAGGCTTGCTCGATGTTGACCTTTCCTCAACCCTTACATGTTCTTGCACATAACAAGTCATGTGCGTAGTTTCGATTTAACCTTCAAATCAAATCAAGTTCATTAAACACGCCTTGCTTGCCTCTTTCTTTCCTGAATCTGTAATATTCAACAACGCATGCGTTCTCTGCGGTTTCTCTTTTTTTTGTGGTTGGGGGGCTATCTTGCATTTTCGCCGACACAAACTTGCCTGAGCTCACGCGTCGGGAGCAATCAAATCAAAGACAGATATACCGCGTATGAAGCGAATAAGCGGCGGCGGAAAAGAAAAGAAAATCGCCGTACTCAAATACCACACCATTTCCTCAACACTTGCAGTCCGACTCTTTTGCCTATTAGTCGTCGTGCTTAACCGCGCATTTTTGTTTTCTCGGCGTTTATACCGTACACTACTGCCGGCACGTGTGCGTTGCAGGCACACCTCATTAAATGGTTTCGCTTCATGAAGGTCGGCTTCTGCCCTGAAATATATCCAATTAGTGCCGGAAGCTTTACAAAGCGCGAATCTAAAGCATTCGCTATCCACGGAATTCGGCCTGACCGCGAGTGTACGGCACTCGAGTGATATTGCGTGACATTTAGGTTAGAAAAAGATTTCGGTTTTTCGGTTAAATGTCCAAGGTCGCTAAAGCCCTTCTCTCAGCCGCTTTAATACGAAACGGAAGAGGCCCCCGTCTTCGCCATGAGGCGTGCAAAAGTTGGGGTAGGACTAGACACCATGCATCCATTGCACTGATGACTTGTTCTTTATGGATTACATCGGGGCTACTTAAACATCGTAGGCTCGGGCATCAAGTCTATGAATCATTCAGATTCACCTTACGATGTCTGCCTGGAAAGGGAGCCCAAGTGGATTGCGTGTGCTGCCTCCAACACACCTCATTTAATAGTATACGTAACAGTATCCCGTAGTATCCACAAGGAACAACCTAGCTTCGCTTTGTGGCGGTAACAAAGACAACAAAATAAAAAGAGCTGGCAGTCTTCGTGTCTCTTCCTTTGATGCCAAAAGAATAATAGCAGTATTGATATTCCCCCTCTCCCGTTTCACTCTCGCTACTTCATAATACACAACACACTTGACGGGCCTACACAAGCCGTGCCCTTCTGGCTTATACAGGGTGTGTCAGCTAAGATGTTCTGCAATTTTTTAAGATAAGCTTTTTGATAGAAGGTTGTTTTTTTTTCGGCACAACACTCTCAGCAGTATAGCGCATCACAATACAGCTAAGACGTGCTGACAAACTAAGGAGCATATCGCATGTCGTCATTGGCTGCATATTGCATCCAATTTCAGCCAGTGGTGAGATCTGCTCGCCAACCACCCAATCGACGGGTCGAAACTACCCTCCCACGAAGCTCCCTCGGCGGAGTAATGGGACAAGCTGTGGGCCAGTTAAAGAAAAACAACGCAGCTGGCCCTCATCACGCGAGTTCAAGAGGTCGCCCCGACCGGAGGCCATCCTGGACTCGCCCCAGCCCCTAACTAATCCCTTCCATTTTGTGGCAATAAAGTTGTAACAACAACCACCCCTTGCCACAGACGCTTGAAAGTCACGGGGTATATCTGAACGACCACCGACAGGGGACCAAATGGAAGCGAAATGGACAACGGAGAATGGACAGTTTATAGAATACGGCCCCGGTGGTCGTGTTCTTTCAGTCGCCATCGGTGCTTTCGCTGGTATCTTGGCGTGCTACGGTTCGCTGGCTCACCGGTCGTCGCCCGCATCGTTGAAACTGCTCACTGTCAATGAACGGCTCGCGCAGCCTCTTCCGCGAAACACCTGCGAGCCCGTATGCGTAGCCACGCGAGGGAGCTGCTGGCGCAACGCGTCCGCTAATCCCGCACGCCAACGCCAATGCGGGTGGAGCAGGGACCGTGTCGAGGGCACGCGGTGTATGTATTGCGGGGCGGCTGCTTTGTCGGAGGTCACCGGTACGCGACACAGTCTGTCCCTGCACGCGCCCCGACGTACGGGAGGAGGCAGCGGCCTCGCCGCGTGCGAGAGCGAGTTCGTTGAACTGCTCTATTGACGAGTTCGCCCTCGACAGCGTAAGGACGCAAGCCCCAATCCTCCTTCTCTTCCGCTTCCCCTCCCTTATGCTGTTTCTCGCCTGATGTCAGCCCGGCGCACCTGTTCATCGCTGAAGCAATGAAGTGCGCGTTGTAGCATTCTTTCATCATTTTTTATTCTTTCTATTCGTATCAACGCATACCGGACTCCCACTGCACGCGTAACTCCCTGCATGTTCTTCCCTCCTTTATTTTGTTTTCCCTCCTTAGTCACTTTCCTTTCTTTCACTTCTTCATTCGCCCTTTCTGTCGTTCTGACTTTTTTCTTTATTTCCTCCTGATTTTTTCCTTGTTTTCCCTTTAAAAGAGTACCTTGTTTTCTTTTCCTCCTGCCTTCTTTCCTTCTTTGCTGTCTTTCAGCACTTGTTTTTTTTAGTTCTTTTGTTCCTGGTTTTCGCGTCGTATGATTACGCCAGTAATGCCCTTCGTCTAGAAGTTAGTGCACTCCTGCAAATCAACCCGCATGCCTGCAGCGCTATAGCAGCAGAGCATACCTGTTTCAGCGAGCCGTTTCAACGATTAAAGTCTATCAGCTGCAAAATTTGGCAACGCTTTTAAAAAAAGCTCCAGTGAAAGAGAACAATCAGAAAAAGGAGAAAAAAAAGACGAAAGTGAAATAAACACCATGCACAGCTAGAATATTCAGTTCTACGTTCTTGTCTCCAAAATATTTTTTCTTTCTTTAATTAATATTTGATTTATTACACTAAAATCATTCATTACCTTGCAACCAGTTCATTCTCTTCTCCTGGCCCTCCTCACTGAACCCTAGCAAATCCTCGTTCGTGGGTGTGGACCTTGTCGCTAACGAAACAACAACAACGCCTGTTTATGTGCACATATGTCTATTCCAGTTCGTTCGTTGCTTTCAGCGCAAAGATGTCAGATGACAACGATCTTGTGTGATAATAATTTTGGCGATTATAATAATAAAAAAGGACGTCTAAGATGACAAGATCGGCGCGCTTCCTTTTCGGGCAAGCGTTGCATTATGTATCTTCCAGCGCTGGCTGAAAGATGCCAATCACCGTCATATTGAGACAGTCGCTTTGTCCTCTGATAGGCAGGCGAGATTGGCATCCTGCACTGCGCACTAGGGAATGCAACATATGAACGGATCGGCTCGCTGTCAAGTCGCATTCGTCTGACAGATGCGCTTTCACGTATCCTTTGCGGGTGGCTTTATATAACGACGCGACCAGCCCGAAAAGGGATTGTGATCTGGACGAGATGGACACGTGTCTGGGCGGTGTCTGCGGTGCAGCTCACAACCGGGGTCGGTGACCTGCAATTCGAACGTGGAGGCGTCCACTTCGCCTACGACGTACGGTTATACGTTGTCATACAGTCGCGCTCAGTAGTACCTAAAACGCACGGGCTGCGAGTGTAGAGTGATATCTGCTGTGCATGAATATTTCAAGGGACCCGATGCGCATTGAGGAAGGTCCTATACCCTTCTCGGTGTCAGCTATTGGCGGAAATTGTAGCCACTGCGCTATTTCTGCTTCGTGAAAGATACTCCGACCGCACCTTGTGTGTTGAAAGTCGTACTTGGGACGACTGTATACACGGGCAGGGACACTTTATTTTTCGTTCTTTTTATAGCCCCACAATAATTTTTATATACATTCTGCGATTTGCACTGCATTAAAATTTTCGCTACCGCACAACCAACCGCTCCTGTTACCAATGCCTTCAGGCTCTAATCTTGTACCTGTAACTGTCGCTTGTGCAGCTAGTGAGACGTTATAGCCCAACCTTTCCGCGCTGTGTGGTAAACAGTCTATGTGGCACCAGTGTGCTCGCGCAGGGAGTCAGCAAGAAATAGGGGAGTCGCGTTTTATTTTTGAATATCTTTATTGCAGTCTACATTCAGACGCAATACCACTACTGCCAGCTTGGGCGAGTTGATACAACATGATGTGGAAATGGACTGTAAAAGGCATTGAACCAAGAAATACAAGTGACACGAATATATACGAGGTGACACAACAGTGCTTTTGTGGTCCCTGTACTTTTGGCGTCCCTGCCTTTTATTGTACAGCTTCGAATTTTGTTTTTTAAAGCTGTTTTTGAAATCGATCTAAAACTTCTCCATTGACACAAACTTATTCCTCAAGCCAATAATTAGAAATTTAGCTTATTCGACTTAAATAATAAATTAAATTCGAACAAAGGAAAAATGCTGCAGACTAGGTCACGTGACTCTAAACAACCCTCAGTTGGTTTCGCGCGGCTAGGACATTCTGTGTTTTCTTTAAAATCTCGGTTACATTTAGCTGGGACACCTGGTATACCTACACTTGCATTCTGTGTTGTGACCTAACGGCAAAAGTACTGTTCTGAGGCGTCAATAACGCGTTTTGCATATACATGAGAAGAAAGTTTGAGAATGTTCGGCTTTATGTTCGACCTCGGGCTCACCGCAGTTTCCGGGCGGCGTTCACTTGAATTTTCCGAGAATAGGAGCTAAAAGTATTTCACGCTTGAAAATAAACTGTCAATCTGTATTGACTGACGTCAGCTGCAACTTCCGCGTCGCGGCCCTATTTCACAAGATTACAGCACAGGCGGCTGGCGGCTGCGGCCAACCAGAACTTTTCTTTGGCATCTGTCACGCTTAGACGACTTTTTCTGTCCGGCTGTTCGTCGCTATATTTTTTTAGCTTGTTGACAGAGGGTGCCGAGTGTTTAGAAAAAATCTGGAACTTGCGAGCTCATTCAGTCTTATATCTCAATGCCGACGTGAGCCTGGGGGGGGGGGGGGGGGGGGTATATTAAATATGCAGGGCTCCGTGAGTGCACTGGTGGAAAACGCGCGACTTAAGCGCCCGTCCCCGCCGCTGTTTTCAACGCCCCCTGGAATTTAATCTCTTCACTGCAGCGACAGTTCCTATCGTGAGAGAATTAGGACGGTGCCGCGGCAGCTGTCGTGATTTAAATAATTAACAGCGGATAATCGAGTCTGTTGAAAAGGGAGCACACGCGACCGACGATTTCCTCCATATTGAATCCGCGTGACTGATTGATTCTTCCTGTTTCATTAGCGGAGCATAACCCAATCAATGGCCGGCTTTCGGTATTCTCCACTCATTACAGGTTCGCTCGTGCGATGTTAATAAGAGTTCCGCGGCACCACCGCGTTTGGTGGTATCTCGTGGAAGAGGCTATGACGTAATGAGGTCTGGCCCTGAGCTTTTGATTGGCGATATTTGCATTTATTTATTCAGTATGCCTACAGCAACCGAAGGCGTTATGCTAGGGGGTAATTACACTAAAAGAACAGAAGTAATTCATGAACGCAACAAAACAGAACATAGTAAAATAAAAACGAAAAAGTATTAACATCACTGGTAGCACATATAGAGAATCCTTAACAAACTTTCAGTTTAGGCTACATCTTTCTGTGCATAACTAGACAGGGCAAACAGCTGAGAATAGTAAATATCAAGTGGGCATGACTTTTTATAAGGCTTCCTGGAAGTTCAGACTTGTGAAATCTGCATTGGGCAACATATCCCAATCATTTATTGTGCTGGAAAAAAAGGAGTATCTCAGCATATTAATCTGGCGGTTATAACTTCTAATTTTCGTTGTATTGTTTCTACTCCTTGAAGCGTAGTGAGGCTCCTCTAAGTAGAGGGTTTTATCGATTCTGGTTTCATTGTTATAGATATTATGCCAGAACTTTGATTTGAATACTTTTCTTCGCTACTTTTCTAAGTAATCTAATTAAACGGTTCCTGTATTCATAAACGATTACAATTTGACTTTTTTGCCGCTCTCTTTTCCTCCAGGAAGAAAATTTCCATATCAAGTGTTGTTTCGTTGGTTCATCTCTGTCTTGATTGATAAATGAAATCCTCGTATGCAGGAATCAAAAATTGGACTGTCCTATATCTACTCTTGCCTGAAGCACAAAAGCGCTACACTGATCTTAGATGGACTGTCCGGCCGTCCCTATCACGAGCCCCATAAATCCATATGTTGTCCATATAGCTCTTATGGATACCATATCGAACATACTCAGACGTTGTAGACTATACGCACATCGCGTATAGAAACATACGGACCCCGTTTAATGTTATGCTTGTCCTATAGGAATTATATAGGAATTATACTAAAAGCATACGGTGCCATACGGAGAGGGTATGGAAATTTTGGACTTGTCCATATTATATGCACTTCATATTCCCATTATTTCACAAGAGTGGCTCATATGAGACGTTTTATCAGGGTCGGTTAATGTCAGAGACGATGTCCAGTGTACGACCGTATTCTCATTAAACCTGGGTTGCAAAAGTCGCACGTGTTCAGCCTGCTGCGTTGGTCGGTTATGTACACTATCTCCTATTGATTTTTCTCTCCGTTGCTTCCCGGCTGTGCAAGTTTGACGTGGAAATTAAAATCTCTAGTTTATTTTATTGTTTTGTATTTCCAGCCTTTTCTTGACTTCCTCTCTTGACTGTAACTGCTGGTTATGTGCGCGGGGGCTGAGAGCTCATCAATCTGCCAAAACGAGGCCTTTTTACGTCTTAATTCTTTACGTAATTTGTGACATGAATGAATTTTGATTTAATTTCGTTATACAGTTGACCCCGGGCAATTATGATTCGAAAGCGACCCAAAAGTTCGGTGCAATTATGCGGAGCTCTAAGCAATGAGAGCTTTCTTAGTACATTCGGTGGCGACGAGCGGCAAACTAGTCAATTCGACTAAACCGGAAGTTTGAATTAAGCGAGATTCTGCCATATATGTTATTAATAATAATAATAATAATTAGTTTTTGGTGAAAGGAAATGGCGCTGTATCTGTCTCATATATCATTGGACACCTGAACCGCGCCGTAAGGGAAGGGATAAAGGAGGGAGTGGGAGAAGAAAGGAAGAATAGGTGCCGTAGTGGAGGGCTCCGGAATAATTTCGACCACCTGGGGATCTTTAACGTGCACTGACATCGCACAGCACACGGGCGCCTTAGCGTTTTTCCTCCATAAAAAATGTTATTCGCCCTTTATAGAAACCGACCGGAAACAAGGAAGAAAGGAACACTTGAGGCTCTTTTTTTTCTGCTTTACGTTTACGGACAAAGAAGAGCAAAAAAGAAAAAAGCCGAGGCAATTTCGTACAGGGCCGGCGTGGAAAGAATGCTCGCTATTCCGCATTTTTCAACTATTTTTTTTCTTTTTTTTAACTATAACTTTCACTTCAATAGTTGGTCCGTCCCGAGAGGAACAAATTCCCCCAAACTAGGTTGCACTTTCGCAGCTCGAATATAGTTTCGTATACGTCGGGGCCACCTCCACTGCTGACTGTTGTCTCGGCGGCGCCGAGCCGCCGTTGAGAGGGCGGGAAATTAAATTTTCGGGATGAACTCAGCCGTCCTTGACGAACGAAGGAAGCGACTGCCTAGAATGCTAAAACGAAACAAAGCATACAAAAATGGGGAGGGATAAAAGGGGAGAGGAGGAGAGACGCTGAAAACGACGTGGTCGTCGTTTTCCTTATTTGTTTACGCTGTCGAATTCGCGGCCTAGAAGTACGAATAAAAGCTCGCCCACGTAACGGGCGTGCGAAGTCCAAGCAGTCCACATGTGGCATTATATAAGCCTACACGAACAGCTGGACGACACTCGGCTTGTCTATCTGAAGTGTAGCGGTCGGAGCTTGTTTCCTATTTTTTTACTTTTTTTTCATGCCCAGTATCTTCATACTTAGAGCCCTACGAAAATTGCTTGAAAGGTGGTGAAAAATAAAAATAAAAACTTAGAGCGGGCGGAGTCTAACGCTGAAAAAAAAAAAAGCTGCTTCTAGTGGCAACGGCAGCGAATGAAGTTCTGGGGGAAGCAGTAATTCAATTAAAAGTGGGCCGACGTTGCTGCCATTCGCGAGATTCGGTAAACAGGATTTGGCAGCTTTTTCCGCCGATGCTGCTCTTTTAATTCTCGCCTAACTTGATATAAGTCCACGAGCGAATAGAAAATAAAGTTGTGCTGAATCGCAGTTCTGGTGAAGGAAGTAGTTATCTTGTTTCATTCTCAGTAGACAGCGTTCCGTGCTAGTTAAAAGAAGCCGTCAAAAAATGATTTTTAAATTTACATTACTCGTTTCTGTGGAGGCCTGCTGGCAGCACCAATCGACATTTCTTGCGGCGTTGCAGTTTTTACCGGTTCTATGCATTCTCTATGACGTCCGGAATAATGCATACTATTTTATGAGGATCGATGATGATGTTTCATATGTCACGTGATCCGTGATGGATTTGTGTCGCACTGCACAGCGATCAAACCACTCGAGATGTCCTCTCCTGATGAAGCCTACCTTGTCTAATCTGACGTACGCTACGCACTAATCTTCTCTTAGTTCCCTCTAACCTAACCTCTGCGGAAATTGCGACTGTTCGAATTCCGAGGGGATGAGGACAGTGCAGACATGTCTAAGCGAGGGCTGCAGAGATTCTACGCAGCGAGCACTTACGCACATATCTCTCTCTCTCGTTAATTTTCCTCCTCGCTGTTTTCGAATGCACTGCAGGAGAGGAAGACCGAACAAAATGAGAAGTTTTTTACATGATTACATGATATCAGTCGGGGCAGATGTCAAAAGAGAATGCTATCACCAGCAAATGACGGTGCTCGTGATCCAGTGCAAGTTGCTTATTTCGCTTTTTTTTCTTCCAAAAGCTACGCCTCAGAATGTGACGCAAGCAGTAGTAGACCGATAATAACAATAATAATCGGCTTTGGGGGGAAAGAAAATGGCGCAGTATCTGTCTCATATATCGTTGGACACCTGAACTGCGCCGTAAGGGAAGGGATAAAGGAGGGAGTGAAAGAAGAAAGAAAGAAGAGGTGCCGTAGTGGAGGGCTCCGGAAGAATTTCGACCACCTGGGGATCTTTAACGTGCACTGACATCGCCAGCACACGGGCGCCTTAGCGTTTTTCCCAGGCGTGATTACACTGGGGTCTACCGGGTTTCGTGCCCGAAGGAATGTGGCTCGCCGGTAAAGTGCCCTGAGCATTGAACGAACCCGCGACCCGTGTTAAGTGGCATAACGCCGTTGCAGCCCCTCCGAGCCGGCTGAGGCTTTCTTTCTTTCTTTCTTTCTTTCTTTCTTTCTTTCTTTCTTTCTTTCTTTCTTTCTTTCTTTCTTTCTTTCTTTCTTTCTTTCTTTCTTTCTTTCTTTCTTTCTTTCTTTCTTTCTTTCTATCTTTCTCTCTTTCTTTCTTTCTTTCTTTCCTTCCTTCCTTCTTTCGTTGCACACGGCCCATTTCTGCTTTTTCTGGCTCAATTGCGCATCGTTTGTTGCAATCCTTTAGAGAAACCGTAAACTTTGCAACCAATCACAGGAACGAGTCTGAAACGATCTCATGCACTCTGATGCAAAACTGTGAGAAGAGAGAGAAACAACTTTAATAAAACAGCAGTCAGTGAAAGCCAGGAGAGAAGTTCATCTCCCCCGTCGCCCCTAGGCGTCGGCCGGAATTGCTTGGGACAGAGCATCAGCAGTGGCTTGACTGATGATGTCCTGCTGGACTATGTTAGGGTCTGGGCTGCAGAGCAAAGCCTCCCAGGATTCTGGTGTGCGCGAGCTATCGTACCTAGTCGGACATGTCCACACCACGTGGACCAAAGATGCTGCCTCGTCGCAAAATTTGCACTTTGACCTGGAGACTTCGGAATGTCACTTGCTGTAGAGCACTGGATTGGGAAAAAAACCCGTCTGTAATTTTCTCCACAAAACGGCGAGAAGAAAAATATTTGGCGCATGCCAGCTGAGAGGACTTGCGAAACAGTAACTGTGAAGGAGGTGTTCAAGGATAAGAACTGCTATACCTTCTACTGTTCATGTCGTTGATGTACTTTCTGAGCCATTGCGATAAACGTCCCTGACTGGAGCACCCCGTGCCAGTGACCGAAACGCGTACTAATAATTCATCTTTTTGCCTAGTCGTAACATTATCGACTGACGCGGACTAATGAAAATGATTTGCGAACAGCCGGAAAAGAGGACAGCGAGCGTGTGATTAACAGGGCCTCGTTTCGTCCGGAGCCTAAATTAAATTAGGTCTCTCTTCAATCAATTAGTGTGCGTAACGGAATGAATCCCGTTAAGCTCGTGTCTAGTCTTCGAGTAGAATCTACTGTAACTTTCCTCCGAGGCATTCGGTTATTAAATTTGTACCGTAAAGGACCGACAGTGGGCTGCAAACTAGTTCGTTGTCTGCCTTATCGCTTAAAAGCATTGCTAGGAACGAGTAAAAATGTTTAGAATATGGTGTTTTATAGGATCAGACAGGGGCCAACGAACGCTGAGGGCATCTTGTGAAATCGATTTGCTCTTATTGTTATCTCGCTATAGCAGCATGTTGGCATATAGAGCCTGTCGGTGTAATATCGGAGTGAAAGCAAACACGGTCGGTACACATAAAAAACCAGGGCAAAAGTACGCAGAGATAATAACCGCAAACAAATAAATAGTAATGCAGTTTGTTATCGTTTTTGGACAGCGGTCATTGCACTTTAGAAGTGGTAAATAATCGCACATGCATTTCATCTCCGTCAAGTTAGATTTTTTTTATATTTCCCGTTTTTTCTTATGCTGGCAATGCCTCCAGCACTGGCCAGAGCTTTACCTCTGCCAGCTATGTGCTCGTTGGAATCAGTAATATCAAGGCTAGTTTATACATGCGGCAAATGGTAGGCATTCGTGTGTAAGATGTGGCGGATATAACCCGTTATTAGCTCATCGAGCCACGAGCATGTCATGTTACCACTGTGACGAAGACTTATATTGTGGCGACATGTTCAGTCAGTCAGTTTTTGCATGCTGATTACTGTTCCGGAGAAACACAAGATTTATCGGAATCTCTCGGTTCACCGTGCTCTCAATCTACTTTTTCCGACGCCCATACTGCCCATGCGTACAAGTTGCCTTGCGAATCGATGGACTCAGTAAAGCTATGATTCTCACCACACATGACGTGACCGTGGCAACTCTAATAAAAGCAGTGGTTTCTTCATACCGCCGCGGTTTATAAGGGGTAGACGACAGCGCGCTTTGTGGTATGGCATCTACCCTCAACTCTTCATTGCAATGAATTTAATTACTTCACAAAAACTCCCTGACTGCCTTGGGCATAGCGCCGTCGATATTCCAGCTGTGTGCCTGGGATTACGACAGTACACCTTCATGGCACATACCATGCTTTCATATACTTGCATGACACCTCTCTCTTTTTTTTTAAATTGTTATCATCAGCTTGGAAGTCTTATTCCCTCTCTTGCAAGCCACATGTGACCTCTCAATAACGCAAAGCTCGCTAAACAAAAGGTCGTTTCTTCTTCAGTTCAACTCATTAGTTTTCTAAACGCACACCGATTTCGGAATACCTTCCTCGGTGAAGAGATGTTTAATTACAGCTTGACTAATCCTCCTTCACGTATTACATGCAGTCTCCATTGATGTGAAATTCTTGTTATTGAATTCTGATATGAAACAACTCTCCGAGCAGCACGCCGCGCCTGATTTCTGAGCCTTCGAGGAACGGCTTTTCGAAAGCTTTGGACCTGCCATGCGTGGCTCGGCCGCAGAACAGTGCAGGCTGTGTGTTCCACTTGGATATACGCAGCAGGGTCATAGCTGTAGCTTACGCTTCGCTGCATCCAACTACAGAAGTGCGCTACGGCCACTCGACAGAGAGGTGTCACCGATCGTTCCAGCTTTGCTTCCCCTTTTTCGCCCTAGCATCCCGATGGGGAAAAGCAAAACTAGGAAGAGCCAAGTGGACGGCTTGTCGGCTCAGGTGTTACGACGAAAGGTCCCACCGACACGTTGACAAGTGTTTTTGTCCGGGAACAGCGCTTACAACACCATTTTGCCTCTTAGACTCTCCCTCCCTTCCCCTCATTCCTCAGCCTAGGCCGTTTTCGAGATGTGCCTTCACGAGCACATAGCCCTTCTGGGGCGCTTAGTACGGTCGTCGCGTACACCCAACGCCGAGACAGAGCTGTCATCTCTTGTGCACGCAGGGTCTTCGCGGCGAGGTTGGGCACTTCTCTTTTTTTTCTTATTTTTATTTGTAAGAGACTTCTGCGGTGACTTATTTTGTTTATACCAATGAAGAACGAGATAAACATAACGGTGCAGATGTTGTCGTTGTAAGAGTGGCCAGTTACTGTCAATGCTGAACGAAGGAAAATGTCATTCTTATTATTTTTTTAATTAAAAAATAAAAACTCCGGCTTTTTTGCGTTGCCCCGCCGCGGTGGCTCAGTGGTTAGGGCGCTCGACTACTGATCCGGAGTTCCCGGGTTCGAACCCGACCGCGGCGGCTGCGTTTTTATGGAGGAAAAATGCTAAGGCGCCCGTGTGCTGTGCGATGTCAGTGCACGTTAAAGATCCCCAGGTGGTCGAAATTATTCCGGAGCCCTCCACTACGGCACCAATTCTTCCTTTCTTCTTTCACTCCCTCCTTTATCCCTTCCCTTACGGCGCGGTTCAGGTGTCCAACGATATATGAGACAGATACTGCACCATTTCCCTTCCCTCCAAAACCAATTATTATTATTATTTTTATTTTCTGCGTTCCCCTGGGTTGGAGTATTGGAGGCGATTTTTGTTCAGCACTTTTCCCCTCGCTACATTACCTTAGGACTAAGTGTCGCACATTCTTGAGAACGGCGTCACCCGAGCCCACACATTCATTATTACTAAAACCCACAGAGTCATATTCTCCTTGCGCGCCAGGTGAGCGCGAGAGTTTTTGATTACGACGCATTACGACGGCCGGATGAAGTCCGCGCACGGCTATTCTTGTTGAATAAACGAAGAAATGGAGGGAATAATAGGCCTGGAAACGCTCGCACAAGCTAACGTTTTTCTTTTGTGCAGGACAACAAAACTAAAGTGGCCAAGTAGAGATTTCGTGGAAATCGATTACGGAAGACCGGTGTAAAGTCACACAAACCCAGTAGCAGTTCGGCGTTTCCGTGGAGTTCATTAATTAGCATGTAATTTATTTATTTCATTTACCCTGAAGTCCTACGCGGGCTTTATTTTGGGGTGACTAGCAATGCGTTTGACAAAACGTAAATAGCGTTGATCAAGAGAATATTTGAAATCCGTAACTGATCTAAACATAACGAAAGCCTCCACAATTAAGATGGTGGAGACAAAGCTATCTATTTCTCAGTCGAAAACCGACAGATTCTGTAGCGGCCTATAGCAACAAATGTTCACAACAGCTGGCTTAACACCCAAACTTGGAGCATCCTGCTTTAGGTTGCGGTAGTGACCGGTATACAGCAACCTCTCGAATAAACTTCGTATCTGTTTGAATTTTTTTGTTTATATGAACACGTAAAGAGAGGTTAACGCTTGATAATGGGGCTGGCTACTGCTCGTCACAGATGCGGACAACAACGCACTAGGACTGACACACCCGTAAACTGAGTAAAACAGCGCACACAAGAATAAAACAAGAATGAACACAACACACCACGCCAATAATGTCATCGATTATTATAAGAAAAAGTTTCAAATCGCAGTGGACAGGCATTATTAAAAGAATGCAGCTGCGACACGCACCACAATTTGCCAGTTGCACTGACAGATATGAAAAATAATTGGATTTGAGGAAAGGAAATGGCCCAGTAACTGTCACACATCCCTGTGGACGCCTTAACCGCACCGTAAGGGAAGGGATGAAGGAGGGACTAATAGAAGAAAGGGGTGCCGTAGGGAGGTCTCCGGAATAATTTCGACCAGATGGGGGCCTTTAACGTGCACTGACATCGCACAGCACGCGGGCGCCTTTTGCGTTTCGCCTCCATCGAAACGCGGCTGCCGCGGCCGGGTTCGAACCCGGGTACTCCGGATCGGTAGCCGAAGGTCCTGACCATTGAGCCACCGCAGCGAGTTGTATTGACAAGAGACTCTTGAGGAATAACCCTCAACAGCAGAGCCTGGCCTCACATTGTTGCAGAAAGCCTGCTTACGTTTGCAGGAGCTCCCGTTTGCATTATATGTCTATAGGATTGAACCAACTGTTTAGGTCGCTCGTTCTTACACGCGGTGTTATAAAAAAAGTGTTTTTCAATTTCATCTCTTCACGCGTTGAGTGTGTACCTCGAACGAAACACGCGGCATTATCCGTATGTTTCATTGTTCGGTTTATTTACATAGCCGAAGAACTCAGGAATAAAAATCTCGAAAGTAGTATTTAAAAACGCTCCAATGAACAATCTGGTACCGAAAGACAGTAGCTTGTTCATCTCGAACAAACCTTATTTCGGACGCGCTTTTAAATTGCCGCAAAATCGATTCAGGTAATTAGCTTTCCGATCGAGAGGTCAGAGCGTAGAGAGGCGTAAAAGGCTTCATGATTGATAAGCTGCAGAGAAGAGGTGAAAAGTGGGGCCTGTGGCTTGGGCTCGGTTCTAGATTTTTTTTCTCTCTCTCTCTCTGCTCCAGAAGCCGGCGTAGGGAGTGAAGAGGAAAAAATTATTAGGGATTGTTGAAGGACACGTCGAACCCCCGCATTCGCAGTGCATGCAGGTCATTTTATTATTTCCTGGCCAATCTGCAATCTCTGTGGTTTACAAAAAGCAAATTGAAAAACAGGACTGCATTTGGTCTAGCTGTCACGTTGACGACAGAAAGAAGTAGGGAAAAAAGGTGGGAAATGAGAGAGGCACATTCCCGGAAGACAAAGCGGGGAATGGTGCTTGTTCCCCTTCTTGTCTTTTGCGCTTGTCTCCCCCAGCGCTTTCACTTAAATGGAACCTCTGGGGGCCTCTCACCGCGTAGTCCGGCCTCCGGAACTCTGCGTCTCTGTTTTTCCCGTCTTCTCATTTCGTCACCTCTCCTGGGGGCAGGCCATCTTTTTACGAAGGGAAATTCATTTTTTTTTGCACGTTCATTCCTGCGTTCGTTCCTTTCTCTTTGCTTTCGTCTTTCCTTTCTTCCGCTCGTTAACAGCAGTTTTATTTATCACGCGACAAAGGCAAGAACGGTGAACGGCGGTGTCCGCACGGAGGAGGAATGTTTGGTTCTTTCTCGGCTGATCTTTACCGCTTTTTATCCTCTTCCTGCGGTGAATGTGGTTAGCCAGAAGAGGCTCTGGCTAACCGGCTTGTGAATAATAATTGGTTTTTGAGGAAAGGAAATAATAATAATTAATAATTGGTTTTTGGTGGAATGGAAATGGCGCAGTATCTGTCTCATATATCGTTGGACACCTGAACCGCGCCGTAAGGGAAGGGATAAAGGAGGGAGTGAAAGAAGAAAGGAACGAATAGGTCCGTAGTGGAGGGCTCCGGAATAATTTCGACCACCTGGGGATCTTTAACGTGCACTGACATCGTACAGCACACGGGCGCCTTAGCGTTTTTCCTCCATAGAAACGCAGCCGCCGCGGTCGGGTTCGAACCCGGGAACTCCGGATCAGTAGTCAAAACCGGCTTGTGCATTTCCAGGTTTTTTTTCTCCTTGTCTTCCTCCCTTTCGCCACGCACAGTCACTGATGTTAAAAAATGATGCGGAGCCCGTAGACTCAGGCCTTTAAGGATGTCGGGAGAGTAGTAGTGGACGCGTAGTTAGTGAGAATAGTTTGGTGATAGTAGTAGTACTAGTAATAGTAGTGGTAGCGATGTATTATTAGCACCTGTAGTAGCAGTCGTCGACGTAATAGTAGTAGTAGTAGTTGTAGTAGTAGTAGTAGAAGCAGCAATAGTAGTAGTAGTAGTAGTAATGTTAAGTAGTTGTAATTATAAAGGTTGTAGCAGCTGTAATATTAGAAAAACTTAGTAGTGACTGTAGTAGTAGCAGCGATTCTAGCAGTTGTAATAGCAATAGTTGCAGTAACAGTAGTAGTAGCAATAGCAACAGTAGAGAAAACTCAGTGAGGCAACCAGCTCGAGTTCTCATAGTCACCTTTTCTGACCGCTGCCCCGCTAGAATGAGCTGAACCATAGTGCCCGCCACCTAGCTAACTAGGGTGTGCCGTCCGTGAGCACGTCATTCAGGTTCCCATTCCCGGCAGTGTGCTTCTTTGCAAAAAGGGAGAGGGGAGAGAGTCCGAGAAAAAAAGGAGAGGACGACACCACCGAAAGTCTTGGGAGCCCTTCATCTTCCTCGGGAGGGCAAAGCGGCTCGAGCCTATACATACAGCTCAGAGCTCGCCGAACGTGCCTCGGCGCGTCCCATAAAAGCTGCTCGCGGCGCCACAAGTGCCGCCATATAACGACGTCCGTCCTAAGCGTGGCTTTCTTCCATCTAAATACGCTCGCCGCGCACGTGCCTCGTATATACGTCACAGGCGCTCGCAGTAAGCGCAGCAACAGCAGCAGCGGCGGCTTCGGGAAGAGCTGTGAGGCAGGGAGGGGGGGGGGGGGGGGGGGAGCTACCAACAGTGTGATTAATAGCGCTTAGCCGCGTGACGCGAAAGTGAGACCGGCCAGCGAACAGCCTGGCCCCGTCTGTCTGTGTGTTTGCCGGAGGGGAGTCCTTAAACGCAGAGCACGCGGACTGTTGGACGCCGCTAGACTGGGCCCGGAACTGGACGAAGCCTGCCATAGGTTCTCTCTTTCTCTCTCTCTCTCTCTCCTTCCCTCTACCCCCGTCTCTGTCTCTATCCCTCCCAGTTGCGCTGTGCCTTGGCTGATGCGGCTGTTCCTTCTTCATTACCCCGTTAGACGAGCGACGAGCCCGCGTATAGTTGGCCGTGATGGCCTGTGTGCCGGTGCCCTGGCGAGTGCTGCTGGAGCGACGGTTCGTGCCACGTTTTGGGAGTTGGGCGAGCGGCGACTAACAGAATGTGGAGCGGTGGAGGGATGACTTACCTCCCCGTGAAAGCTGTGGGTAGTGGTTATGGCACGATGTTCACCTTAAAGGGCAAGTGATGGACTAGTATTTCGGTTGTTCAATAAATGATGGCGATGGTGCTGCCATCCACTGACGATTCACTCCTTTGCTTGACTTTGTTAAAACCAATTAAGCGTACCGGTATAGTGCCGGACATCGACCCCGTAGTTTAGGAGGTTGGCCAGCAACTATATTAATTATTCAGTCAGCCACGTAGTGTCTCTGCCAACGTATCGCGCACCCTATAAAGCGCTTAATAAACGAATTAATCAATTATCTCCAAAAAGCATGAGAGGTGAAGGTATTGCGTTGTGGAACCCTAGTAATGTTAGCTCGCAGACTGCGATGGAGTGCGCTTCATACATCGCTGCTTTTGATTCCGCACCCTATTAGCTTAAGTGTTACGAAATGATGAGCCGGTCTTCACGATTACGCAGCGGCAGTCAGACCGCTTGCACACGCCGCTATTAGTGAGTCTTTTTGCCGGTCGTTGACTGTAACGCAGTGGCGCTGGTAGAGTGGAATAGGACTCCGCACTCTTCTTGTGTCGTTAGAGTGTGCGGAGGACATCGGTTTCAGAAAAATCCGCCAGAAGGAGGTTTCAGGCGTATGTCCGCCACATGGCTAGGTGGCTTGAGCCACCGCCCGATGTAAAGGGTTCAGCCGTATCCATCCATCCATCCATCCCGTTCGCTATGCTACGACGCACAGTGAGCAAGGTGGCAATAAGAGCAGTTAATGCATACATACATACATACATACATACATACATACATACATACATACATACATACATACATACATACATACATACATACATACATACATACATACATACATACATACATACATACATACATACATACATACATACATACATACATACATACATACATACATACATACATACATACATACATACATACATACATACATACATACATACACACACACACACACACACATACACATACATACATACATACATACATACATACATACATACATACATACATACATACATACATACATACATACATGCATACACAATACATACATACATACACAATACATACATACATACGTACATACATACATACATACATACATACATACATACATACATACATACATACATACATACATACATACATACATACATACATACATACATACATACATACATACATACATACATACACGCATGCGTACATACATACATACATACATACATACATACATACATACATACATACATACATACATACATACATACATACATACATACATACATACATACATACATACATACATACATACACGCATGCGTACATACATGCAGACGGTTTATGGTTGATGGGGGTTTAAAGTCCCAAACCGAGTTGATAATAGAATTTCACTCGTGAACAATGATTCTTTTGTGCCGAAAATACAGATTTTAATTAACTCTGTTTAAAAATCTCTAATGGAAGTCCTCGTAAATTTCGGTTGAAATGCGCGGCTCTTTGTACTTTTTCTACTTTTGTAATGTTAGTTTCCTTCATAACGTAATTCGTTAATGAGTAATAAATTATTAATCAACTGTCTTTATTTCTGATACTTGATAACACAAGAAACGGTCGGCCAGGAGATAAGAGTTGTAAAACGGCCGAAAGCACAGCCCCTATTAAGGATCGTGAGAGCTTGTGTCGAGAGCGCCCACCATTCATCATACACATCGCTGCGAATGCCCGCTCTCCCCTGCTTGCGTGGGAGAGCGGGCATTGTGCAGCCATAACTGGGTATACCATTATGGTTTGGAAGCAGTTGAACGATAGAGTTCTCGTTTACAACGTACTACGCCAATCCTTAAAAGAGTTAGCTGCTGGCCTAGTTGGTTGTCAGACATAATAAAAGGATTCTGGCGCCGAGACGCACAGCACGCAATAAAGAAGACAAAAGACAACATGGGCGATTTCTCACAACTGCTTAATGAGGTGGAAGCGATAGGCATGCATACCATCCCAAAACATTCGCGCATGCGCACGCATACAAGACAATAGGAACCTGGCTGCGTTTTCCTGTTGCCTTGTATGTGTGCGCATGCGCAAAGGTTTAGAAAGGGTATGTATGTCAATCGTTTCCACCTCATTAAGCAGTTGTGGGAAAGCGCCCGTGTTGTCTTTTGTCTTCATTATTTTGTTCCGTACTTCTCGGCGCTAGAACCGTTTTATTATGCGAATCTGTTTATCTCGAAGAAAGTCGCCTGCACAGCTGTTGCTGCTATAACTGCCGATACAAAATTGAATTCCCCCTGATTGCACCATAAAAGGTTTTCTAATTTTTCGAGGCTATCTCTTACCGTATTTGGCTACTTCTTCCTGTTTTCTATCTTTCTCTGCTTCCAAGCTAACCTGCCTGCCAAGATAGCCTGTCCTAACTATAGGCGACTATTATGCAGCGTTATTTTAAATAAATCGTCATAATCATCAGGCCAGATACTTCCACTGTATAGGTACCTTCAATGGACCCTCTCCACCGCCGGCTGTTGCCGCTGCAGTGTCACCTTCTCATTTTGATCAACTTGGTTATTCTGTTCACAGCACTACATGACCTGCTCATGGCCTCTCTCTCTTTCTCTCTGCAACGTTTCAATGAGCCGTTCTTTGGCATTATGGGAATATAGTAGAGTCCATACCGTACTGAAAAATGTTTACAGGTTCCAATGCCTCAGCAAATAGGATAATGGCACATTTTGTTTGGTATTCTAGGTTTTAACGTGCCAAAACGACTCAGGCTGTGAGCCCGTAGTGGACGGCTTCGGATAATTTCGACCGCTTGAAGTTCTTTAACATGCACTGACATTGCCCAGTACGCGAAAGTGTTGGGTTCGATCTCGCCCGCGGAGGTCGCATTTTGACGGCGGCGAAATGCTAGACGCCCGTGTACTCTCCGATATCAGTGCGCTTTAAGAATCCTAGTCGAAAATATCTAGAGCCCTCCCCTACGACGACGTCCCTCACAGCCTGAGTCGCTTTGGGACGTTAAATCCCATAAAACCAAACCAAATGTGCCATAATCCTTTTTTGTGACCCACTGAAACCTGTACACGTTTTAAAAAGATATGATATTCTGATTCTGATATTCTCCTGATGTTCTCTGTATGGTTTACATTGCTTTCCGTATAGTCCTCACATGATTTTGATGGCGTGAAAAACATCAAATGGAGTTCATATGTTGCAATACCCGCTGTCCATATAATCGATACGGGTTTCGTATGTACAACCATATGGACTCTGTATGAGGTATATGGAAATGATGAACTCGCGATACGGAACGATTCACGAGGGTTTCTTCTTCTTGAACGACATTAGCTACAGTATCATTAACTCGCATTTTCTCTTTAAAACAGTCTGCCCTTTTGCTGCCTCTTGACGTTACCTTTATCATTTTCCTTTCCACAGCTCTTGAAGACCCTTAGTGGTTGTTATTGTTACCCAAAATAGCTCTGCAGCGAGAGCACAGGAGTGTTGACGCGAACGGCGAACTTAAACAGTGGGTAAAAACTTAGTGTGCAACCCCTAGAATGCATGTATAATTTAAAAGGATGAAATGCAAATACTAAAGAAAGGAGGCAGCAAAAGAGAGCGAAAGCAAAATAGTGGCGGCGAAAGAAAGGCGCGACGCGGATCTTCCCTTTGAAGCCTCGGGTACGCGCGCACGCCGCCTTCAACCGAGGCGGCGGCGGCGTTGCTGTATCGGAAATTGATACGCGTCTTTCGCGCGCCGGGGCTTCTTCTCCAAAGATTAATGGTGAAGAAAAAGGGCTCGACGCGCTAAGACGCCGGCAACGCGGGCGTGCGCGTGAGCCTTGCCGCCGCTGTTGCTTCGGGCGCGTGGAGGTGCTGGGTTCGAGAGGCGGGGTCTCACCGGGTGCTCCAGCGTCGCTCGAAGAACGCGGAGACAGCGCCGCCCTCCTTACTTGTTTCCCCGTGACCCTATCTTTCTTGTCTTTTTTTTTGCTTCGTTTCTTCGTTCGCTTCCTTTCTGCCTACCTCTTTTTTTCTCTTTTCGTTTCTTTATTTCTCACTTGATGTCCTATGACTCTGTTTTGTTTCCTTTTTTTCATTATTTACTTCTTAGTTTCTTCGTTTTTTGTCTTTATTTTCTGCCTTATGATTTTTCTTTCTTTTGGCCTTCGTACCCAGAACTGTAGCTTAGTGCTTATGACGTGCGGCTGCTGTGCCCAAGGTTCTGGGATCGAATCCTGCCTACGGCAGCCGCATTTCGATTAGGTCGAAATGGAAAAGGCGCTCGTGTGCTGTGTGACGTCTGTGCACATTGAAGAACCACTGGTGGTCTCAATTAGCCTGTAGCCCTCCACTATGACGTCTGTCATATCCGCTGCGCAGCTACGACTCAACATGAGATGTTAAGCCCAACATAGCATAACATAGAATGGGATGTTAAGCCCAACATAGCATAACGTAGCATGGGCGGTTAAACGCAAAACAGCATAAAATAACATGGGTTGTTAAACCCAACATAACATAGTGTAACATGGGATGTTAAACTTAAGGCTTTCATATTTTATTCCTTTCTTTCCTATCTTCTTTTTCTCCTCTTTCTTCTCTCCTTTTGTAAGGATGTAAGGTGAATAAATGGCCACGAGCAGTTTGTCTTCTTATTTTCATTCCCAGCTTCAAAATCGAGCGTCGAAACTAGCGTCGAACGAACTTTCGCGTTGAGGAAAATTTGCATAATTGCTCACAGAGTCTCTTCACTCGTGGGAGAGGAAACGTTAGAAGTCTGAATAATGGGACGACTACAGCACGGAAGAACGGCAAAAAAAGAGATGATGGCGAGGTCGATTACGTCAGCGTGCCACCAAGGCCGCAGGTGTTGAATAGCCGTGAGGATTCACGCGTGAAAATGTCTGTCTGCCGTCGGTTTTTACCTATTTGCAGCGCCAGACGAGCTCTCATAAAAATGGAAATAAAAAAAAAGAGGTGGCAAGCGCAGCTGTGAGTTCTCTTTTTGTCAGGAAAGGCGGAGCGGAAAACGATGCCATAAAGAGGGATGTCAGCGCGGACGCGCCGGAGCTCTCTCTCTTGTTGTTGTTGTTGTTGTCGTCATCGTTGTTGTCGTCATCGTTGTTGTTGTTCAGTTTGATTTATAGAATCGGGCAGTTCAGAATTTTCAGGCGCGGCGCTTTTAGCCGTAGAGAGCTTTAGGTTTCAGAAATTTGTACAGACAGAGGAAAAAGGTAGCTTAAATCACGGATACGAATAAAATGTTAGTTCCGATGCGAGCAATTCCCTTCCGTTTTGAGAGCGCACATTAAAAATCGCACTCACGCAACTTAGGCAACTTGAGTGCTCAATTCTCATCCGTTCAGAGTTGACATCTATAGGAGACATTTAGTACGCGCTGCTCAATTACTTTCTGAAATTTTTAAAGCCATGCAAAACCGTGCAGTTAGGTTCGTCTGCTCAAGTCATTCATCCTTCACAAGTGTCACAGAATAGAAGAAGCGAGCCTATTTGCTGCTACTTGTTCGTCACCGTAAAGTTATCAGATCACAGTGTTTCACAGATACTTTTCTAGATTATCAGCCAGCACTTGACGCAGCGATAACATATCTCTTATCGGAGTGATAATACCCTGCAAGTTCCACACCTTCGACCGAGGACTGACAAGTTCGGATACTCATTCATTATCCTAATTGCGAAAGACTTGAGCGGCCTTCCCAAAGACATTATTTGTATAGCAACCTTAGAACGGTTCAAAGGAAAGCTGACAGCCGTGAAAAGGTGCTAACCCGTCTCTTAACCATCATCATAAACGCTTTAGCTAACTGTTAAGCTACGTTTTGACATTAGACGCTGTTTCTCACATTAACCGAAATACTACCATCTGCAGCAGCTGTTTTACGCATGCGGAATTGCTGGTTTTAACTAGCTTGCTGCTCGATTTGAGTTTCCATCTTTCTCTTGTTATTTGGATTGTCGACTTTCTTCAATCTGCATCTTTTTTCCGGCAGATAGACTTTGGTCTACTGCTCAGTATTGCAATCATTAATGTGTCTGGTTGCCTCCGTTTGCGCTTCGTGCCATATGTTCTATAGGCAGCCATTAGAAAGGCCTTTTTCGATGCGTTGTTCTCTCGGTATGCTTTGCCCATTTCATCGGTCAATAATACTTTTATGTACAGCGCCCCTCAGTCAGTCAGTCAGTCAGTCAGTCAGTCAGTCAGTCAGTCAGTCAGTCAGTCAGTCAGTCAGTCAGTCAGTCAGTCAGTCAGTCAGTCAGTCAGTCAGTCAGTCAGTCAGTCAGTCAGTCAGTCAGTCAGTCAGTCAGTCAGTCAGTCAATCAATCAATCAATCAATCAATCAATCAATCAATCAATCAATCAATCAATCAATCAACGCGTTTTCAAGTGTCTGGAGCCTTTATGCTGGCGCACTTTAGGATGAAGCCAAAGGATAGAAAAACAAAATGGATACTGGAAGTACAGTGTAAACGCAATGCATACATATGCATAACAGTGCAGAGATGAACAGAAGTGCAGCCAGCGAACTGCTTCAGGCAACTAATAATGATATTAGTACCAACAACAACGTTTAGTGCTGTCGTTACTCCCTCAGTCTCTATACGTATTCCGTTATGCCTCGCTTCCTTTGCTTTTCGAAAGTCCGTTAATGAAAGGAGTCTCAGCGGCAGTCTCATTTGTCAGTCTAAAAAGGCATCCACTGGCAAATAATTTAAAACTAGCAGCGAACTGACAGCCACGCTAAACAAAACGGTCTGTGGTGAGCCATACGTGAAAAGGAGTCGTACAGCTATCAAAGTAATTGCTCAGCCGTTCTCTGTGCGAAGAGTGATGTTCGCTTTCAGACTTGGCAAAGAAACTTATGTGAAATGACCGAAGAAAAATAATAACGTCAAACCATTGAGGACTGCGCTCATTTCCTGAAACGCCGAGAGGGAATATATAGGGTCACTCTCCAATAGCTATTCTAGGGCGCTTCTAATTAATGAGAGGCACTGCCCCGAGCGTTTTGATGAAGGTCTTTGGACACAAGCAATGAGCAGCGCGGCCGGAAATCAGCCGCAGCAGAAAAAAATAAAAACAAAGAAAAAGTCAAAATATGGGCATATAAACTTACGCGAGTTCAAAGCGCGTTCCTTTTTAAGCATAGACTGCGCTGATTTTGCTGAAAATATTCCTCGAAAGAAATATGGCGTGTCGGCAACGGCGTCAAAGAGCTAATCTTCGTGTTGAAACGTCAACGCCAATGCATCAACTCGCGAGAATGTGAATTCAGGGCGGTTATATTATATAGGACGTCAACTGCCCGGATTTCGGTCGGCTGTTTACGCAAATCGGACTGTACCCAGGTCTCTTTGATCATCACCAGCGTCGAAAGTTCAGATTGGGCCCATGTATCGAAAGCTGCCAGTGTTCTTGACTCAGAACTGGGGATTAGTTGCCTGTAACTCCTCTTGTAGCAGTAATAACTGCTCAGAGCACACAAAATAAAACGCGCTTGCACCACGTGTATAGTCAATAACTCCGCTCAAAGGTTGCGCTACGATCTGCTGAGCTCCAGAAACTGGCAACTGTATATACTCGGGATTTGACTGTGTCGTAATTGGTATAATTGACGAACTCTTGACTACCGCCTATAGATATGCCTGTTGCGGTGATCAGCTAGTTGTTTGTGCCGGTCTTTAGCAGATACCACGAACTTGTAGCATTGTAGAGCGATTTATTTAGGCAAACTTCTTGATTTTTTGTTTTAAGCCTGTCTCCTGCTTTAGGCTCACAGATTAATTCTGTTTGTGATTGTAATTCTTGTCTCCTCGTCCTACGAGTGTGCCTGCCTTCAGGCTGGGGAAACCTCCGCGCTCTCGAAAATTTAACTCTCTGTAACTATCGGTCTGCTTTCTGTAGTTGGAAACAGGATATAAGCTCTGCCTTATATTTATGGAGCAGAAGGCGGCAGTAGATTATTTGTACACATGACGTTCTAATTATTCCCAATGGGGCAGCTTCTATGGGCAGCAGCGTCATTCGATTGATATTAATCGTCTTCTCTCTCTCTCTCTCTCATGTGTTATGCGCAGGCGCACAGACCGAGCAGCCAGCGCCACCCAGCGCCGACTTTCGGCCGTCTCAGGCCCTGCACGACGCCCCTGCGTGATATGGCCACGTGACGTCACCACCCATTGCTAGGTAAGCCGCCACGGCATCGTTGCTCCTTCTTATGTTTTTTTCGTTTTTCATGTTCTTTTTGTTTTTACTTTTGGTTGGCGTCCCCCTTTTTAATGTTTTATTATGATTGTCCCCGACCAGACGAGTTTTCGTCCAACTCTCGACTTCTTTCTGTTCCGTCTCGTTTCCTTCGCGGAACGATCTTTTACCGAAATCACTTACTGCGGTAGTGGATGGGTTGCCGACTATGTATATAATATAGTTTATGCCTTGTTTAGAATTGAATGCAGCTTCTACCACACGCTGCTGAAAAAGCAAAACTCCCAGATTTTTAATCATACCTCGCGGCGAAGAAGAGACAGCAAAAGCTATACATCCCTTCTTCCCTCACTTCTAACGATAGCTGACTTTCTTGCAGTACTGCTAGTTAGTTGTAGTAGTAATATTTGGTACCAATATTATTAATAGTAGGAACAGTAGTAGAAGTTGTAGTAGCCGTAATAATAGTTGTTAGTATTGGAAGTTGTAGTAATGGTTTTTGCTAGTAGCAATAGTAGTAGCATATTGGGAGTCGATTCGTCTGCAGTGAAGCTCCGTCTGCATCCATAGCCATAGCCCATTCTTCCGCGCTATTAAATCCGCTCGAGATGACGACGTCGTTTACACCCAAAGGAACTCTCCCATACCGGTGTTGCTGCAAATAAATGCGAAGCAAACCTCCTCGGCGAAGTTATGGGCTACGGTGCTTGGAACGTCGCAGAGACAGCGTGCCGTGCAACCATTCCTTCGCGCGCACACAAGCAGCCTTCTACAGGTGGAGTCGCACTCCGAGAGCAGCCTCTGTTTATACGGCCCTTTCAGCGAAAGAAAGCTCTGGTGCGCCCCGCTAAGAACTCCTCCCTGGGACGGAGCTTGTCGTCTTCCAATTTATACCGTCATTGTCGGTGAAAAAAATACGAAGAGGCGCTCGACCCGCTTTCGATTACGCCTCTCTCCTTCGCCCCCTTTCGCGCATCGATCGCTTCCCAACAGAGCAGCGGGCGAAGTACGCAGCAGCGGCAACAGATGACGCTCGAGTCGCCACAACTTCATCCATCACGCGCTATCCGGCGGCGTAGCGGCGGTGCCCAGTGTTTGCGAAGCGCTAACCACGCGCCGAGAACTGCTCGGCCCGCGAAAAAGAGGCCCCTCTCTCGTGCGCGCGCCTCTCCTGCTCGATGTCGGCGGCGCGAAGGTAAACAGCCCTACCGCTGACCGGCGCCGTTCGACCTACTCTTACTCCCCCCACTGTCGGACGCGGCCATTTTGATTAGTCCTAGTCGCCGGGGCACCAGGTTATCTCCCAACTCGGGGCTGTCGCCCAAGTACTGGACACGTCCTTGCGTAGGAGGCTCAATCACGGCATAATGCTTCGAATCGACAAGCTCTGAAATGCGCCCCATTTTCATACATAGTTTTGATTTATGGGTTCGGGCGTGTTTAACGTCCCAGAACAACTCAGGCTATGAGGGACGACGCAGTGAAGGGCTCCGGAAGTTTCGAACACCTGGGGTTCTTTAACGTGCACTGACATTGCTCAGTACACGGGCCTCTAGCATTTGGCATCCATCGAAATGTGACCCCCGCGGCCGGGATCGAACCCGCGTCTTTCGGGTGAGCAGCCGAACGCCATAACCACTGAGCCACCGCGGCGGATATTTTCATATATAAATGTGTCATATATAAATGTGTCGAGTCATATTTTTCCGTGGCGAAAATTCTAATACAAATATGCGTTTCATCTTATCCATTCCTCTAATTACTGTTTAAGTCCCCTATTAGTTTAATATGGGTTTGAATGAGTATAAGAGGGAGCAGCATAAACAATCTGAGATAGCAACAGCACTAAGTTCTCTTACGTCAGCAGTTACTGCTGTCTTCAACTAACAGAACATCACAGACAAACCTTTTCAGTTCTACAAGGCGCGTAATGAATGTCTAGCACGTAGTAATATTTGCTTGGTTAGCTTCCTTTATCAGCAACTCGCCACCAGTGTATATGTGGTTACGCTGTTCAGAGGGGTACAAATAGCTTAGTGATGGCTGCCTATTTATATGAGGTAAGTGTAGAGATTTCAAGCTCGGCATGTCCTAATAACGTCGCTGTGTTCCCAAATGACGGTAATGTCCGCATGCCTCAAATGGAGTCTTATGTGACTGCGATAGCCCTGCAGATTTTGCCTATTAGCCTCAGTGAACCTAATAGCCTACAGGACATATTTTGTTCAAAGAATCTCCTGTTATACTTATTGCCTATCAGTTGCCGATAAGAGACTAGGCTATAGCTCTCCTATTACAGTTTTCACTAGGCTTGTAGTTCTGACTGCGGTGATCTTCATTTTGCGGGAATGCTGTGTGTGTTTCGACTTGTCGGAACGTCGGTTGTTCTGGTGCAATGACACAACGATCTGAAAAGATCATTGTTGCCACAACAATACTCTCTTATTTGTTCCGCATAAAAGTGCCAGGCTGCTAAGAGGCGATAAGAAAGTGCCTACTAGCACGGTTAGCAAAAGTATAGAGCAGGCAATCTCGCGATTTCCGTCTGTCAGCGGCAGCCATTACATGTCGTCAGTGTCGCCAATGGTCGCGAACTTGTTAATGCGAAAGCATTATATGGCACATCGGCACCGAAGACCGATGTCGTCGTCGTTGGCCGCAAAAGTGGTCGCGAAAAATTCCGGATTACATCACCGTGGTACCAAAAAAATATAACATTTCTTCCAAGGGTGCGAGGAATGGAACCCAGGATTTTCAGACTGCGAAGAGCTCGCAACCCATAGGACACAAAACCGCTTTGCTTCATAGCGAACAAACGTGAACCTAGTACATGCGTTGCCTTATGATTGTATGCTAACGAGTAGGTGTGCCATTAGAAGGAGGAAAAAATGTTAAAATGAATAAAAATAAAAATAAAAACCAATGCTTTTGCATTCAAAGCGAGTGAGTAGTCTTAAGTGCCACAAGTAATTTTCTACCGTCGGCATCTTTTTCTTTCCAGCTACATCTTTACATGTGACCTTGTCCCAGGCAAATGGCTTCGCTGTTGGCGTAGTATGTCGTGACAGAAAACAACCGCCTTCTCCTTGCCGGCCAGTGGGAATGTTACTCACGTGGGCCATAAATTAGAATCTCTCGAGGCTTTGGCCCTGTGCGGTCATTAGGACCAGGAGGGCCTGTTGGACTTGTAGGGGGTATTTTCTCAGAGTGCAGCGACTAGGATTCGATGCGGCACCTATCGCTGTAATGCAGTGTATTTAGGGGAATTCTCTGAGGTGGAGTCGATTTGTAGCAAGGGAGTAATTACTCATTGGCGTCCACCCGGGTGCAGCCATAATGTTACAAAGAGAAGTTATGCATCTTCCACAGAAACTACGGGGTTGATGAATTGAAAAATTCGTCATGGTCCGGAGATCAAACTCGGTAACACCGCCTGTCCGGGGCAGTCGCTGTATCAACTAAGCTAACTGGGGCAGCTAGCAGATGGTAGGGAGAGGCCGAGTGGATCAACTAGAAACGGGAACGGCACAGGTGGTTTCCGGGTTCGAACCCGACCGCGGCGCCTGCGTTTTATGGAGGCAAAACGCTAAGGCGCCCGTGTGCTGTGCGATGTCAGTGCACGTTAAAGATTCCCAGGTGGTCGAAATTATTCCGGAGCCCTCCACTACGGCACCTCCTTCTTCCTTTCTTCTTTCACTCCCTCCCTTATCCCTCCCCTTACGGCGCGGTTCAGGTGTCCAACGATATATGAGACAGATACTGTGCCATTTCCTTTCCCCAAAAACCAATTATTATTATTATTTCATTCCCTCCTTTATCCCTTCCCTTACGGCGCGGTTCAGGTGTCCAACGATATGTGAGACAGATACTGCGCCAGTTCCTTTTCCCCGAAAACCAGTTATTATTATTATTAACGGCGCAGGTCCAATTTATTTATATAAGCTATAGGCCAGAAGTCATAATTTCATTATATATTATTTATAAATTTACTTTGTGTTATTTCTCCTGCAGCGACCGTTCCTGGAAGAATTGTAATAATTTGCTCTCGGTGCGTGTCTAAAGCGCTCACTGCGTGACACATTTTTCCCGTCAGCTGTTTAACGCTTGTATTGCGGGGAAGCCGTCGTTCACTGGAATTGACGTCATTATCACGAGACTAGGGTCACAGCAGTGGTGGCGGCCGAACCGCATCTTTCCAGCCCGTTTATGAGGCACCAATTGCAATCCTTCGAGGGTTGGAAATGGTGAGCTGGCGGATTAGCTGAACGAATGCACTCAATGGATCGCTTGCGGCATCTGGTCAGGGACAAAATTCCGCTCACGGAAATTGAAACAACTGAGATGTTTTCCTTCCAAAAGCCGCGCTCGAGCGTACAGAGCGTGGTAATATGTTAGGCAGCACGATAGAGAGAGAGAGAGAAATTCTACGAGCGAGAGTAAATTTCAAGACAGAACATGGCTTGTGTAAAGTGCGAAGTTAGCGTGGAAAAGAACGGTCCTGAGGTCGATGTAACCGGCGTGTCTTAAGGCTTTGTCCCTCGTCGTTCCCTGTGTTCTTTTGGGACCAGAACTGCACTGCTTTCTAAGCCCGGTGAACTTTCGGCCTAAAGTGGCCAGCGCTAGAACCTAGTCAGCGAAGTGAAAGGCACCGGCGTGAGACCGTAACAACAGCGAAACCCTAACGGCGCCTGTGTGCTGTGCGATGTCAGTGCACGTTAAACATCCCCAGGTGGTCGAAATTATTCCGGAGCCCTCCACTACGGCACCCCTTTCTTCCTTTCTTCTTTCACTCCCTCCTTTATCCCTTCCCTTACGGCGCGGTTCAGGTGTCCAACGATATATGAGACATACTGCGCCATTTCCTTTCCCCAAAAACCAATTATCCGCGTACTTAACGAAACGGTTCTGAGTAAACTCGGCCGCTGGTGCTGTCGCAGGAGGACATGGTGAGGTCTCGGGGCGAAGACACGGCGGCTCACGAAGAGGACCCGCTGGGCGCCGAGGACTGGCCTGACGAGGCGCGCCAGCCCGACAGGAAAAGGCCCAGGCCAGACTCCAGGTATAACCTACCAAGTCATCGCTGCACCCCGTGCACAGTCTCTATACTGCCGAGGTGACCTTGTTGTTCGGCTCAATTTTGAGGCGAAAGACTTCAATGGCTCATCGTCGTCCGTCCGTCCGCGAAATATGTCACACTATGACGTCATCAATGGCATAATTGCTATAACCCATATACTCTTAGCGATTACCAACTTATCGGTTATTGGCAATTAGTTAATTAGTCGTTGATTCGTAATTCCTAAAAATAATTGAAAATAAAAAGTTAAAAAAATAAACATAATAGACTAAACAAAAAGTAAAAACTAAAAAAGTTAAAAATAATACACGAGAAAAAAGACGAAAAACAAAAATGAAATAATCAATAAACCAAAAATTGAACAAAAATACAAATAAAAAACAACAGAAAAATGCAATGCCCACAGATGCGCTGAAAAAAAAAAAAACCCGCGTTCTACAACGTTCCATGCTTTCACATTGCTGCACGTAAGCGGACTTAAGTTCCCTCAGAATTTTTTTTTTTACTTTCTGAATACGACGTCGCGGTGCCATGTGATGTTGTGCGACGCAGTGAAAAGCTCTCACTTATGCACGTAATCTTGAATTGCTCTATACCTGGTCACTTGCGAACTATATTAGCCTGCGTGAACTGGCGGTTTTGTTATCTTCAAGTCTCAACGCTAAGGCTGTTGTTATTCCTCGGTTAGTCATCTTCTTCGCCACGTTCTCTTTCGGTGCGGTTGAGCCCTAGTCGAAGAAAACAAACGTCAGAATCGTGCCCTAAATACGACGAATTGCGTTTTGTCGTTCCCTCGTGACTACAAGTTTTTCTCTAGTATTATAGTATTTTCCTATAGTTCTGTTTTTACGACAAGGTACAGCGTGATACTACAGAAAATTTTGTTGAAAAATTTCTGTTGTTACAAGTTCTTGGTCAAAAATACTACAGAAAATCTGTTGTAAGGGCAGAAAATTTTCAGTGACGTGTACTGCGTATCGTGTGCTGTTGTCTCCAGTTAACATTCAGCCGATCCCAGAGATGCGGCAGTGCAGTTAGTGCTCAAGGTATGTACAAAGCTTCTGATCATATCCCCTCGACTTGGATAATTTCTTGGCTTAAAATTATTGCATGCTTTTAAAAAGTGGCTTCAGACGGCCGATCCCGTAACTGCAGCATGTAACGATGGTTACCTGCTTATCAGTAGTGTTTTTCTCCTATCTGAAGAGGTTGATCACAAAGTACGTATTTATTTATTTATGTGAGGATGAGGAGATGGAGGAAACAACTTAATTTGAAAAGTACCGAGAAGTGCTGCCTTGGAAGTGCCGGGTGAAATCCTTAGTCCAGGACCCCAGTGGCGTTGGCGACCAGCCCAGCTCTCGAGATAAGCGCTTGCTGTTTTTCACGAGCCGCGTTGGTCAGACCAGCCTCACAGGAATAGGGTGCGGGGTTAGGAATGCGTAATAGAGAGATGTAATGAATTTAGCGACCGATGATTAATCAATTATTCTTTATTTGCAACTGTGAGTTTGTTATTTGGAATCGGAGAAACTGAACCAAAGTGATGGCGTGGAATCATTTCTTTTCTGATGTTATTCTTTCAACGAACAGCGAGCAGATTGTCTCGCGTTCAGAGCTTCTATTTTTTTATGTGTAGTCTGCACATATTACGTAGTGCGCGCTCTGTAGGACACCATCCAGGCAGACACGGCAGTGCAAAATTGAATATGGCCATTCCTTGTCGCTCTAATGACTACTGCCAGAGTGTTAAGCTGAGTAGTGGGGCATGAACAATTGCAGGTGTCACGGTAGCCCCACAAATAGCGCGCATTCGCACTGGCCGTGCGGATATTGCTCAGAATATCATCCCGTGTGCACTCTGAGATGACAACGCGTGCCCCATCGCAGGTCGTCCAGCAACCTGGCGCAGGACATCTCAGACGGCGCACGCTCCGACTCGTCCTCGTCCGGAGGCCAGGCGGGCGGGACGAGCGACTCGCCGCCGCCTCCGCCCACGACAGATGGCGCTAGGCGCCGACCGCCCCCGAGCGCCGCCGGCGCTGCCCCCACAGGAGGGCGGCGGCGGCGCAGCGCACTTTCGGCCAGGGAGCGCAACTTGCGGCGTCTCGAGAGCAACGAGCGAGAGCGCATGCGCATGCATTCGCTCAACGACGCTTTCCAGGTGCGTGGCAGACTGGTGCAAAGCTGGTTCGTGAGAGGAGGTTTCCAAGAAAGGAACGGCGCAGTGGCTGCCTCTCTGGGTGGACACCTCAACCGCGCCGTGAAGGAAGGTTTAGCACGTACTTATAGGCGAGTTGGTGTGATATGCTGTTCGGAAATGCGCTAAAAAGAAACGGAAGGCTACGGTCGGGTGTAACTCTTCATCCACAGCATATTTGTTTTCTGCTCTAGATAGCTTGGACTGAATATTTTATTTTTGTTCATTAGGGCAACTACCGTCTTCTGCACTGACTGCGGTGTTAATGATTCCGTATGTAGCAGCTTATATGCCTAATTTTTGTAATATTCTTCTGTTCTGAGAGAAAGCCTGAGTCTGGAGTTTAGCACTTGCCCCTTGTATTTATTCTCATAGTCTGTCATTCCTTTATACTAATTATGAATGTTAACTGACTCGTTCGACTATAAATTGTTATAAAGCAGTTAAAGGCTATGAATGTCACAGGGATGTCTGCTGCGGTAACGGTTGCAGAAGGCGTAAGTCTGAATGCTTGTCATCTGCGTCGTCACTGGTTCATGTTATAGGCTGTGACATGACCATGCATCGTGCACTCCCCGTTATGAACACGCTTGAGTTCTTTCGCTTTCATACGCCTGCCTTACATGTAGCATTCATGCCTTATATAGTTTAGATTTCATCAGGTGTTAAACCTGCTACAATTTAAGTATAGTGGTTTATTGTGGTTTGCATAGTGTGACGGATAGCAGCTTAACATCACAGGAGAGTTTCAGGGATTCAAGGGCGTACAAATTTAGCAACTGCACCCAGAACGGGACGCAAAAATTTGCTAAATGTGCCTCAGGGCAGCACGAAGCTTGTAGGAAATAGTATTCTTCAAAACCTCCATCTCTGATTGGCATGTAACGTCACATTGCCATTCTTTGGGGGAAGATGGAAACCTCAGCTGGTTAGAAAATGGCAGCTGAAAGTAGTTGGCTTGCACTTGAAGAGACGGGCCCCAAGGTGATTAACCACGCATATCATCCACAGTGGAGACTGGGGTAGGCGGCGGAAAGTGCATTACAGAAACGCGAAGGTTCTCGCTGTGTTCCTGGTTCGTCAACGAGGCGGCTGCTGGCACGCCGATACAGGCAATGTATATATAAAGAAACAGGCTGTGTGCAGCTTTTCATCGGTGAAAAAGAGCATTATTTTAGGCACGAAAATTAAGCGTCAAAGGTTGGTGTCAGTACACGTTTAACGTAGTGCAAAACAAACACTAACTCATTTTTTACGTTGCTGTTCCTTCGTCCTCTGCAGGCATTGCGCGAGGTGATTCCGCACGTGGCCATGGAGCGCAAGCTGTCCAAAATCGAGACACTCACACTGGCCAAGAACTACATCATGGCGCTCACAAACGTCATCTGCGACATCCGCGGCGACCCCAAGCCGTACCAGTTCTGCCCCGCCGAGCTGCCGCTGCACGACGAAGACGAAGACGACCTCGACGAAGACGACCTCAAGGAGGACGACCTATCGGTCAGCGACGGAGGCGCCCCCTGAAGCGCCTCCGCCGCGCGCCACCAAGTCATCAAAGCTGAGACTCCGCCGCTAAGCCAAGCCGAGCCAGTCGCGTTGCGTGACGCCACCGTCGGCCCACCCAACCGGAGACGCAAAAGAGGCTGGTTTCGGCCAACGGCGGCTCGACAGTGTCACTCTTCTAGTAGGCAAAACTCGCTATGCATCATTCCGCCGCCGTGCGGCAGCAGCTGTCGTCGGTAGAGGGCAGTGTGCGCACGAGGCGATCGCGACGCCATCTCGTTTCATTGGGCGGCAAACTCTGGAAACACCCCACTCATTCGATTTGAGCAACTGATGAATACAGGCGGTGTGTCTCGACTTCGGGAGCCATCCGGACTGTCGCTCACAGCTCTGAGCCGCTTAAGGTATGCGTGAGAGTGTTGAACCCGCATTTGTTTTTCTTTTTTTCCCCCGAAAGCGGCGGTTTGTTTCCGCTGCTTGGAATGAGCCAAATCGATGTTGGGCGAGTTCCACGAGTTCTTGTCGTGATGCGTTTATGAGCAGGACTGTGTTACTGTAGTTCCCCGTGCAAGTTTCGCGTAAAAACTTTCCGGAAAGAATATTCGTTATTTATCAACGTGCTACTGAATGAACTTTCCTGCGCCCGTTGTAAAGCCACGAACTTTGCGCTCTGACTGTATGGTGTAGTGCTTGCGTTGGTATGATGGTGTCTGCAGTCTTTTAGTTTCTTTTTTTTTTTTTGTCGGCTGGTCTCGTTGACCAAATGGTGCACTAAACTCGAGGCTGCTGTCTACGGGGCACCAATCCATTTTCACAACAAATGCCGGTGCTTGGTGAATGTGGTTCCGCGCTCTCGGTGCGGCATAGGTGTATTTATTATTGCTTTGTGGACTCGCTGTGCTGCTGAGTACTGTGGAAAATGTTTTGAATGATTATATCACGGGCCTAACTAGCATGAAACATAGAACTTGAGCTAGGGAAAAACCATTTCGATTCTTACTCCAAGAATTTGCAACAGGCAAAATTGTTTTATATTTTTTCTTAAATGTCAGATTTTCATACTTCCAACGAGCAGTCATTCTTGAGCACCCAGCAAGTTTGGCAGGGTGTATATGGTCTTTCATTACGTTGAGTGAAAGCAGCTTTTAAGGTATGACGTCCGCACTAGGCTGCATTCAGTCCGAGGTTGTTCCTATACGCCAACGAATGTATCCGGTGAGTTGAAGCTCACTGGACTGAAGTAACGACAAGATCGAATGCATTGAACAAGCAGATATGTACAACATGGCACGCTAGTTTGTACAGAACCGGTACCCTCTGTCTTAATTTCGTTGGTAGTATACTTTCACATTTTTCAGCCACACATCGTCGCTGAGCTGTCGGTGTGGGGTGCCAACTAACATACTTAGCGGTGATAAGCACGGTGAAAGTAGCGGACGATCCCTGTTTTTTTCTCATCGCAGTCCTTACCCTGAGTGGTACCCTCTTGCTTTTCTTTCTTCTTTCGTTGTTCAAGTTTTTCGCAAAGCTGCCTGAACAATCACACGAATCGTTTGCACAATTTCTGGAGCTTGGGTCCAAAAGTAGCCGTAGAAGTCCCTGGCTGGTTCGTGGGCTTGTGGACGTTCGGGCCATCAGCAAAACATCGACGAAGTGCGCAGCAGTTGTTGGCAACGTCTTTTGTCTAAGGCGCGCCTTAAACCCACTCACCATCGCAGGAAGACCAGTGTGGATGAACTGGGCGAAAGCTGTTTTTCTTTGTGCTCGGTCGCCCATCGTGACCTTCGGGGAATGAGGGAAGATTTTATTTTTCTACTCAACACGAGAAGTCTTGTACAGTTAGCTCATTTTGTCGTTGTGCCAGCGAGGAGCTCTATAAGAACCCTGATGCACTAAGGTAGCGATGTAGCATCAGGAACTAGAGCTGTGTTTTTCACTCTTTCTCTATTTTATTCCTTTTTTATTTCTTTTCTGGATTCTCAGTCCCTCCCGACTACCAGGGACGCTGACAGTTGTTTTGACATTGATTGCTCTGTTGTGGAAGGCTTTCCTGCCTCCATCGACACCATTTTATTGCCAAGCTTGGTTGGAGAGTGTACTGTGGCCCTTTTGTGGACGGGCTGTTGTCAGCCTTTTGCGGGGGTGTTTCCAGAGGCCGACAAAAACAAACAAGGAACGTGCAGTGCACATGTCTTTCGCGTGATGCGTATCATGGTCGACTCGAGGACCATCACCTATTGGGCCATTGTTGTTGGAGAAAGAAAGATTTTAGTAAAGTGCCAACGTGTTGCTCGAACTCGCTCTGGCTTCTTTGCTGATGTCGACTTTTGATTACAAGGTGGCCTATTGAGGAGCGCTTCAGTGACGTCATTCGTCAACCTAGCGTCACTGAGCTTCGGTGCCAGCAGTAGGAGATGTTTAAAGTGCAGCTTGCTGAGTGAGTAAAACGTTCGTTAGCCTTGGTCATGCGATTGCAGTGACGCGAACGGATGTACTTAGCTGTTCCCAGTAGGAATGTATCCAAAGAGCATTGCACTGTTGATGTTAAAGGTTGGTTTGCTCACGGCAAATGCCGCGAGGCCAGTGACTCGAGACGTTAGAGTTAGAGTGTACCTTTAATCACCAGGAAGGCTGCCGTCTGGTTGGTCATTTGGCTCAAGTCGGGTCCGAACGCTCAACTCGCGAGGAGTGACCGCTCTTTGGCGGAGCGCAGTGCGTCTACAACTTTTGATGACGTCACGCTGGAAGACATGTGCACTGCGGGTTCACTGCCGCCGTAGCTGTTGTTCGCACTCTATGACCAGCGCGCGTCGCTTTCATTTTTTTTTTTCATTTCTCTCTTGTTTTGGGGAGGGGGACGCCAAAACATCGTCATGGCGACACTGGTGACGTCACCGTCTTCTTCGGCACCAGTCTTGTCTGCGAGGGAGCCAGAAGAGCCACGGGCTGACTGACAATCGGCGCCACCTGGGAGCGTACGGGGAACACCTGCCGTCGCAGTGTCCTCGGAAGTGACGTCTGCGAAGGACTGCGTGTAGTTAGTTCCTGTGGTCTCGCAAGCATTTTTCCTCTTTTTTTTTTCTCTCTCTTCGCCACGCTTGTGCGTGGAGTGCTCGTGCGTCTTTAGGTGCGTGCTGTCAACGTGCGTGTTGTTGTGTATATCGTGTGAAAGCTGTGACTATGCAAGTTTAGCGTCGCCGCTGCTGATGCCCTCTTCCTTCCTGCATATCTGGCTTCCGGTCAGTCGTCCGTACCGTCGTCGCTTATGCACGTGTCGCGCTGCGCCGTCGGAAGGACAATGCTAGCTACTAAACCTTGTACAGTATCGCCCAGCTATCGTTGAGTGTAGGTGCTCTCCCGAGCTTGTCCCGATCCGACGCAGCCAGGATGGCAGGAGACACGGCACAGATTCGCCTAAACGTTATTGCTCGGCGACCTGGTTTTCGTATTAGAATTAGGTCTCCCTATTCCAGGTTGCTTACTAAGCCCTAGTCCCTCTGTTTACATCTTTTTTTTTTTGTGGACTACGGGTAAGATTTATCTCTCCCTCCATAGTTAAGAAAGCGAAAATATCAACTCTTCTACAATCTTTTGGATTCCTGTGTACGCCTTAACTGGAGGAGAATGACTGAGGAGTATTCGCGCATTAATGTTTTCGACGTGCATATCAGCAGATAAATTTGAGCAGAAAATTGTTGTGGCGGTTCGCATGCCGTGTCTTGCGCCATCTAGGTGTCGTCTCAGCCATCAAAATAGCCGCGCACACCTCAAGCTGAATGCGTAGTGCGTGCTCCTGCAAATAGGCGACGTCCACCTCCGTCTTCTCCTGACGTCGGTTCCACTTCCCTTTTCGCCCAAGAAAACAAAAGAGTACCTGCTAAGCCTCGTCATGTGTGCGTTACCCGCCGTCAGGTGGCATGTGGCACTGACACCTAGCTCGCGCCACCGTGTACCAGATATTCTGCTGCGTATCCTCATACCTTTCGTGTTCTCGCGCTAACGAGTCGCTTGCTCAGTGTAGCCGTCGTAAACCGTTCAACATTATCCGTAACTTCGGCGGAATTCATTGACTCCCCGTGATCTACGTCAAGGACTGGACAAATCCTTTTCGTCGTGAAGACTTCTTGCTTGCAGAACGAAGTCACCTAGCGCCACCTATTCGCTCGCGAATGTACTACCCAGTGCGCGAGAACAAGCACTTTACGGGATGCAGTAGACGTTTAGAACAACACCCTGTAAAATCTGACGGAAGTAGACTTTGTATATCGCGTACGTATTACCACAGTTCCCGCAGAACCTTCAAACGCAAGCTGTTTTCCGAATGGCGTTTTATGTGAAAGAAGCTGTTCGGCTTCTTCCTCTTAATTGGTTCAATTGGATGCTAGGTCAGTGACTTCCGAGTGATCATACGGCAGCCACTGTGGCTGGAATATGCTGCTTACTGGGTCGCCCTCAACAAGGATAGGCGTTAGCGTCGTTCTTATTTTGTGTGTGTGTGTATTTTCTCTAAACATTCCATTTTTCGGCGCAATGGTGCGTGGGTTGATTCAGGAAAAGCTAGTGTGTGAAAACATAGGAACAGAGTAGCGCTAAAGTACGTTTTCAGATTTAGGGAAAGCCAGGACGAGGAGAAAATAATTGCTCAGTTTTTAATTGTAAATGCATTTACCGAGACCCAAGGACACCTAAGGACGACTCACCCGATGGGCGCGTTCTGGGATGAATTTGGGGCTAACTATCGTTAGTAGCTTTGCTACCTATTTGACGAATAACCACTCGCACGGCGAGTGAGACAAAGCGACCGAAACAGTCTAACTATCGACAGTATGTGCAAGTGTAACGCAAACTTTCTACAGCGATGCTTTGTTAACACAAATTCGCTTAGCGAGTTGTACGAACAGGGAAGCGACGTTCTTAATGTCATCGTGTCGCGATTCGGTCGAGCTCTCCGTTTGTTCTGCACTGCAAGAATTCCTTAACACAGTCCACATAGTCTCTAAACAGTCTGTGGAATCTCCGTGTTTAAATTTTTGCAACGGCGGCATTCCAAGGACAGAGGTGCACCCTCCAGCTATCTACCGGCAGTCATCGCAGAGATAGGAAACATGGCACCGCGGAGTAGGTACAACTAGAATGCGAGGTTGCTGTAGACATCCTGCAGTCATCGTTCACCCGGCAGCGCTCTTTGCAAAATATACTTCTCAGAAGCATTCATCGAAGATCGAAAGTCACCGGCATTTTCGCCCTCTTCAGTCCACTATGTCGGTGCTCTGCGAACTTTCAATGGCCACAACGTGTCCTTGAAAGCGGCAGAGGTACATGTATCGAATTTGTGCGCTGAGGCTGAAGCTTGGCTTTGTTCATTGGAAGCTTTCGACAGCTTTGCAAACCCTGGGGTAATAACTCCTGGGCACGAATTCAACTCAGAAGAATAGGTTTGCTTGCATGCAGTCAATAACAACAGAAAGTTGGAAAAAGAATGGAAACGACAGGTGAATACTCAAGAAAGCAGAGCTCGGTCCGCATTGCTTCCTTGAAACTCGGAAGAAAAGACAAGGCGCGATAGATCAACGAAGACTTATTTGTCGGCTGGCAAAAGAAGACTTGATGCCCCCCACCGCTTATAAACGCTGAGCCAAATGCAGTTTCAGACTACCGTGCACCTTTTTTCGGAGTTCCTTGCAAGGAGTGAATGCAGATGGGGCACTTAATCGTTGGTGAAGTAGTATCGGCATGGGTTGACTTCGCAAAGAGTATCTCAAAGGCAAGTTCTTTGATGCAAGACGTGACGCGCACAAGGAGGAACAGTTCGGTTTGGGCAGCAATTCTCAAGACTGACGTGGAAGTTCACGGATATTTCCATCTCAGCTGAGCTTTATTCTCGAATCCGAGCGCTTCTGTGATTAACTTTGCCACGTATGAAAATTAGAAGAGAGCTTAGAATAACCGCACGTGTTCCACTGTTCATTGTGTTTTGGCTGGCCATTCCTGTTTTTGAGTGGCACAGTTTTGAAGCAATGTTGTTAACAACGCGTGACGCATTTGTACTCCACTTCCAAGCGAACCAGCTTCTAGTTCTTGTTCTTTTTTTTTACTTGGCAAACTGACACATCAACTCTTAATGACAAGTATTGTGATGGAGAAAAGCTTTCAAAGGACCAAACTCTGGTACCAGTAAATGCTTAAAGCTATTCCGATAATCATTTTTTAGTTTCCAGAGATTGTGTACATTTTGCTGAAGCGTTGGAAAAATTAAGGCGTCCAGAATGTCGTCCTCGGCGTGTGTCAATCATTTCGCTTGGTTCCATCTTGAATGAAAGTGCAAGCTCAGTCTCCGCGGCAATCGCGTCAATCGACGCAGTGTTCAATCTCTGTGGGTATTCGCGGAGACGCCTTTGGTGCCGGTCCAGTTATCAGTTTAAACCTCGCTACTCATTTCGCTGTTTCTTAGATGTCGTTTCTTGCATGGACATCAGGGAGATGTTTAATGGATGTCCTTAACGAGCTCATGCGGCTGTGTGCGTGTCCTTGCTTGTAAGTGTCGTGCTTGTACCGTTCTTCGGACATTGCGTGTTCATTGCTGTTGCAGGGGTTGCGAGCTACTGCACCGCTTTCCGCTAGCATGCCGGTTGGTCGGAGGCATGAACCGTTCTGGTGGCACTTATTGTGTGCGTGTGTGCGCACACACACACACCTCCGGTGTGAAGGCACCTTGTCCACACACAGTACAGATGACATGCTCGTCGCTTGAACGCAGCAGGCAGCGGCTTTATATTGCCGTGACCGGAGCTGTCCCTGGGGAATTAACAGTTTTGTTTTGCAATCTCTGTCTTCTTTGTGATTATTTTGGCGGTTAGGCTCCGTTCGACACGTAGGTGTAATGGGGCAGCATCGGGATACTGAAATTGTCGTTTCATCCTAGCCTCGACAAATCCGTAGTTTCTTGCACGATCATGAGGTACGGGGGCCCGTTTTGCCCTGCAGAACGCGCTCTAGTAGGATCTCACTTTGTCTCCCACTCCAGCTCACTCGATAGGCGCAAAAGAGCCATAAGTGGCTCGCTAATGGTTAGCCCCTCGCGTACTGGTCAACGGAATGCTTTACCCCGTCGGCATTTCGCTTCTTCAAGCGACAGCATATCTTGTAGCAATCAGCATATCATTTAATCAGCAGGACATAAACCGTTGCCTCAGTGGGACCCTTTCCCTGCCACGTTTCCCGGTTTCTGCGGTACTTGCAGTTGAGGCTGTAGTTGATGTGCCCTCTCCCCATTGTTACCGGTGCCCGTAGCTAAGCATGTCGTCATAAAATGTCGTAAAAGTCGCGCAGTCATGTAAATAAGCTGTCGTTACTGTCGCAGTGTCGAGAAGAGGTGCTTGGATTGCTAGCGTATGCTAAAACTACCAACTTTGTTTCAAACAATTTCGTGTCCACTGCTGCGTCAGGTGTGTCAAGGAACCAATGACCGCTTTAATGTACAGCCTACCTTCAAGAATTTTTAAAAGCTCAGTCCTGTATGCCACTTTATTCGTTTCAACGAAATTGCCTTTATAGATGCACGATGCTGGCAACTTCCCGCAACAAACAGCTTTCTTCGCTGGCCTAACAGGAGGCCCTTCTTGCCTTTCCTAAGACGTGAACCTAGCGCGTATTTTTTATTTGGGTGTATTCATTTCAGTTTCTCAGTGCGGTACAGCAGAGAAAGTGCGTTGACACCGGAAGGATAACCACATGTCAAGAAGTTGTGAAGTTACGCTGAAAGAACTGGAAACTGAATGCCCTTAGCCGCTTGTCCGTCATGGACACTGTCGAAGTAAAATTCTTTTTGGAACACTGGCGCCAAGGAAGAGAAGCAGAACTTTGTCGCGCGCTCTGCAAGTGTAGCGATTGACCCGAACAGTGATTGACAATACGTGGTCGGTTGCACCAACAGTTGCGTTGTCGACACCGCTGCGACGACAGCAACCGTTCACGAGTTAGGCGTTGCAGTCGCTTTTTCGGTTACGTCCCCGCGGTCCTCTACGTCACAGGACGCATCTAGCGACGTCACTTCCGGCTTCCCCCTTTCGTCCTCAGCAAACCTGCGCTCTTTCCCTTTCTGCTTAGTGATATCCGCGCTGTGCTTGATGTCAAGAGGCGAGTCATTCTGCTCGCAGCCAACCGGCTTGTGCCACTGGTCGTTGTGTAAAGTTATCGGAAGCATGCTCGCTCTACTGGGCGCATCGTTGTTGTCACTGTCACGTTGTGGATATTTCAGTCCCATTGGCCGGATGTTCGCAACGGCTATGGAAGAGGTGCCAGCTATGTTCGACCCTCGTGTGATTTGTTGGGCATGATTCGAGCGTAGCATTCTTTTGACAGCAGGACTCGGGTCTTTCTTATAGACACACCGCCGAGTGCCATCGCTTCTTTTTTGACTAGACATATATGCCCGGGGTCGAAATTTTCACCTTATTTAATTGACTTTCTATGTTTGCACTTGTTTTTTTTCTCTCTACATATAAGCTTTCAACCGAATGCTTCTACTTTCGTTATCCGAATAGAAATATTACGCCTCGTTGTAGCCAAATTGTGACCGACTCCACAAATTGGCGCCGAACGTGGGGTTGCTTTTAAGGACGACCCCACTTTGGGCACCACTTCTTGAGTGCCAGTGTCCTGGACTCAGGTTGATCACTAGTGTTGCATATTTTGCTGTTCCTGCTTCACGCCTTTTCGTTGCCTTGACTATAACTAGTAAATGGCAAGCCAGAAGCCGCTTGTAGTCCGGGTAGGCCGTCGAATATGGGCCAGAAAATACGCTACATACTTCTCTCCTCTTTTCATCCATTTCTTCACGTCCCCCTTCCACGTCTCCCGGTTCCCTCTGCTTGACAAAGAATTTGCTGCGCTCGAACCGTGTCCGATGCTCGTCGCTGTTGGTGTTGCGTCACGGAATGTGTATTACAACCGGAGTTATTTCTGGTCCGTTGTACGCGCATGCATACGGTACCGCTCATTCATATGCATTTCTCAGAATTGCTGCTAGTCTGGGCATCTCGAATATTCGTTACGCGAGGAAACTGCCGGTGTTTTCAAGCAAGTCTGTTTGCTCCACAACGATGCTTTGTCGGGCCCAGGGCTGGGCAGCGAACTACTCTCGTAACGCGGTATCTGTGCGCGCATTATCAATCACTTCGCGTTTCGGCTCTCTGAATAACATACGCTGCTAGCCGGATGGTAAAGCAATGTTATGGCGCAACGTCTGGATCGATACTGACATCGAAGCTAAGCAAACCTCCTCCTTTTATTTGCCTGGAATGCGAGAGTCTCAGGCCGTTGCAACCAGCTTAGCGGGCATGCGATTTGCCGTGTGAACGCACTTGAACCTTTCGTCGTATTTTATTTACATCGATATAAATGATTACCGCCGGTTTCATCTGTAGCAGTATCGCCTTTACAAAGGCATAAAATGTGCCTGCCATGCTCTTTTGTTCTGAGATTAGCCTATGCGGTTGGCTTCTAAAGAGAATGTAACAATAGGCGGAGCGATAAGTTAAACCGCCGTACATTGAACGTAACCTGACGCGGTTAGCCTTGTCTATGTATGGCCGCCAAGTTCCCGTTACCCGGTGCACATTGCTACTCAGATCTCACATATGCTTTTTTTTTCTTCCATTTTGCAAGCTGAGGAACTTTCAAGTGAGCATGGTTTGAAGTTAACCTTATCCCTATTAACTGTGCCAAAATTTTCTGTGGTAGACACGTCCAAAAAAAATTTTAACTCCACTTGTAAACGCCTCGTTATACGCATTTTCTTCTAAACGAACGATAGCAACGCGAAACGTACGCTTTCACACGCAGCACAAGCGCAATCCGCAGCGTTTCCCGCGAACAGAGTTAGCTTGCTCGTCTGGCCCTCGGCGATACGAGTTCCAATTGTTGCGCGTTTTGCGCGTGCAACATGCGGTTGTCAGTTTGGAGGCCGCCCGCGAATGCCGCTACAGAAACACAAGCCTACGCGCAAGGACTGCAGAAACAACGCGAAGTCGTTCGAGAAGGAAGGAGAAAAAGAGAGAGAGAGAAACCGAGAAACGCACTGCTCAGATCTGCGAAAGCGATGCAGGTGTTTCACTGCTCGAGCTGTCTTTTTTATTTTGTTTTTATTTCTCGCTCTTTCTTTTTCTTTCTTTCCATCCACGTGGCGTGTTACATGACGTCGGACTCGTTCGCAGTGTCCTCCGCGAGTTCGTTCACTCGTCCCGAATGATTTCCTTCTCCTGCATTGTACTTTGTCTATCACTCTAAGTCACGTTGACGTGCGACGAGTTGTGCATGTCGTGGCTTCCATACTTTCCAGCAGCAGCCAATTAACGTACCGCGTCGGGCGGTTCCTGTATGCGTGATTTTTCTTAGTTTCTCAGGAGGTAAATGATGCCGCGCGGGCGCTCCAATTCACACTTAATTCCGGGTAAACAGTCAACCGAGTCAGTTGATTATTACAGGGCAGGAAATCTGGACACAAATGTAGGAAAGCACGAGAGAACGCACCGCTGACTTCCAGTTAAGTGTATAGTTAACGGTGTCATGTGCATCGATGTACAGCCTTTGTCAAAAGTTTACAGGCCTTGAGGTTTGCTTTTGGGTCACGCTGTGTGGCGCGTTATGCGTCGCCAGTGTTGAATATCTCTTGAAGGTGAGGGGTACTCTCGTTCTCAGCCCTCCGCAAGTTTGGACTTCACGAATGCTACAATGCCACCCCCGCCCCTACGTGGCTTAGATGTAGACCGCTTGGATTCTATAGTTTTGATAAAAACTGTGCGCGTAGCTGGAAGTGTTTTTTTTTTCTCGCACACTAACGAACCGGCACCAACCTGCGCATTACATCACGCTTCTCAACTTTGGCCGAGCTGTACTTTGATGGCAGATCAAAGAAATAGGCCTCGGGAATGATCAAGAAAAAATGGCTGGCGGTTTAGCATTGATAAGAACCAAATATTGTTCGAAAGCACGTCTTTTGTACGCGGACACCACAGCCACGTAGCTCAAAGCGCTGTTGGTGTGACCACTGACCCATGGAGCCAGTTGTGCGCCTTCCCTTTCCTCAAAATCAAGTCTAAACCTTCCACTCGTTTTGAGAAAAAGGAAAGGCGCATAACTGTTGCCGTTGCCGTTGGACGCCACCAACTACTCGCAGCGCGATTGAGGTGTCCACTGACCCAGTTATACTTGCTACTCAGAGGCTTCACAAGCACAGAGACACCTCTGAAACCCGGGCAGTGCGGCTAGAAGTGCATTCGCACTGAAAATCCAGCAAAGTGCTAGGCGACGACAGTTCTGCGTCTTTCCTTTGCTGGGCGTATTTTCAGTTTAGTCGTCCAGATGAATCGCTACCCATACCCAGCAATTCTGGACAAAAGCACTTTTGAGCGCGAAACCGTTTATGAACGCAATTTTTTCATATAATGGAAGACTTTGCTACAAAAATCAATCTATCCGCAGGTCACCCGATGACAGTCTTGTATTTTTTTTCTATTCACGTTTTTCTATCGTCAAAAGCGTTCCCCATTGGTTTTCTATGGCAGTCTTAACTGTTCGATGCGATCGATGGAAACACTTGAAAAGAAAGATTTTGCTACATATCAGAATAACGAACCGTTACCGTCGATATTTCCATGACAGTGTCGCACAATTTTCCAATTTTCAAAATTTTTGCCCGTGAAAGCTGGACTTGAAACGGACAAACCAATCGTCCCTCTTAAGAAGCCGCTAGTAGTGTCTCCCGGATAGTGGCGCAGTTATCGTGTGGTGGTTCAGCTGGATCGCTTCGTGTAGTCTCTCGAAACTCGGTGATAGAGCGCGTTGCCTTTCATCTTTAGGAAGCCGGTGTCTCCTGAGCAGCTGGAAAGGAGCTGAATTCTTCTGTGCAGAGGTTAGAGAATAAAGGCCAGAGCACAGTGACACTCGAGGCCGTTGACGTATGACTTCAATAACGCTATAGCTTAGAAAGTGGGGTGATGTTCTTTGAACGTTTCCTTTTGTGTGATAGGCACGTGTGCAACAAATAGACAAAACAGTTGGAGCAGCATTCTAGCCGCCACGTTCTTCATGACGAAGTGAGACAGATGTTACTTTTTATCGTGCGTTTGATGTTTTTAGCACTTGTCGCGATTTTCCCTGCGCGTAAACATCTTGTTTCGGCTTGTGTTGAAGTCCTTCATGCGCTACGGCGCCGTTCTTTGGCGGCTCAACTGGGGCGACTAAATCTACTCTATGTGCCAAAATGCGTTGCGTCCGACCACTTAGATGAGCCAGACGAGCCTCCTATCTTTATTTTCTTTTTCGCTCGTTGCTGGGTCCTAACTTTATTCTTGTCATGCAGGCGCGTATTTAACAGTTCTTGCAAATTCGGCTAGTGTGTGCTGTGAAAAAGGAAGGCTTCGGCGTCATTACGGGTCGTTAAAGAACAAAAAATTGATACTTCGTTTTAGCTGTCGCCATTTCACTTTTGCAGTATTTGCGGTCGGTATGGTGCGCCTGCCTGGGTGACGCGACTAAGGGTTCGTGTAACACGAGCCCACCCTTGTCGCACGTTTTAGTTTAGATGTGCATCATTGACCGGAACATCCGTTTGTCACGCTGATTGAGCGGCAACTGCTGCTGAAGAAAACTCTGAGGATGAAATTGCAGAACTTCGTACAAAAAAAAACAAGTAGGAATGACGAGACTGCTTGCGCTGCCCTGCTCATTGTTCAAACATAGAGTCACTGGAAAAGCACTGGAAAAGCTTCCAGTGACTCTATTCGAATAGAGCAGCTTGCGCCATCTTGTGCGTTGGGTTGCAACTACAAGCCTTGTTCAAAAATTGCACGAGCCTACTCGAAAGTTTCTGCCCTTCGAAACGCGTACCAGCGAGCGAAGAACGCCGATTAAGACAGGACTGTCTTCCATTGTTCCGAGTCGAACTTTTGCACGTGGGAGCGAGGTGCTGGTTGGTCGATCTCCTTTCTTTCGAGAAAGTGCGAGACATCCTGCTCCCGTTTTCGTCTGCTGCGTACCTTGAGTGTTGTCTGCTTTAGGATTCCTGAGTGCTTCTATGTATAGCTTCACCCTTTAGGGCGGTGACAAATACGCGATGATGTCGTGAGACAGTTTTGCGGCACCGTAATATTATTACTAAACAGTAAATTTTCGGCCACGACAGCTGCCATGCATTATACTCTTATTCCAGGCAGATATTTGAAGCCTGTGTCCGCGCCAGAGGTCTACGCAATCCTTGCAAAACAAAATGGCGTCCTCAACCGAGAAATGGTTGTCACTACCCTAAAGGGAAGCTCTGATCTGGAGGCACCCTAATCTGTGTAATATATAAAGTCTCTCGCGGAGCGCCTGAAGGCCTGTCTGTTTCAGAAGGTCCCGTCAGCGCATTGCGTTATGATACCACCGGATGGACAAGAAAGGTAGTCCAGTTCTAAGCCTACGTATTCATCATGACCCTCGCTTACAGTCAGATAACGTCTCTGCGTGCTGGACTCGAGTTTCATAGTTCCATTGTGTTTTGTAGCGGCATTGTTACCTGCGAGTTACCATGTGCTTTGTCCAAACAAGCGTCGAAAAAGAGCGGGAAGTCAAGTCGGCTTGCGCAAGTACGAACGAGGTCCAAAGTCATGGCGCATGCGCGTTAGAAGCTCGTTGGCGACGCAGCTACTACGGTTAGCGAAAAGAAGCAAGAACTGAGCTCATCTGCAGTGTCAACAACAGAAACTATGGCATCTTCGGACGAGCACACCTTATTTTGCCGGAGAGGACGCTCGTTTACAAATGTTCTCGAGAGATGGCGCTGCATACGCTTGCCCAGCCCTGGCCCACGCGTGTCTCAGTGCACTGTACACACGGACTGACATTTTAGAGAAAAGGTGTTGCATACGCCGTATTTGTTCTGTCGATTATTTTGGCCTTAAAGAGAGGATCTGTATACGAGATGCGTTACGTGTTATTTCCTTTCCTTACGTTAATTTTGTTGTTGTTTTTGCCCGTGCGAGTGTGGTAGAGGATGCGCTCATGTGTGTCTGCGCTTACGTGATGTTGCTGTTGATTGTTTTTTGTTGTCTGTTTGCTTACCTTGTTTGTTTCATTGCTTGTTTTTATATACATATGCATTTTATTGCGCGTTCACGAGAGAAATGAACACATGTCACCCCCCGCCCCAACTCTTTTACCCACTTCACAAAAACGAAAGAAGAAGGATGAGAGAAAGATTACAAGAAAAAAGCACGAAAAAAATTACAAAACACTTGAAACGACGAGGAACACAGAAGACGACAAACATTTGTTGATATGACGCAACCGCAGAGAGTAATATATATATTTTCTATGGGTCTGTCCCATTTGTTGACATATATTTCTATAGTGGTGAGACGGCGTTCGTTCCACATCGTACCGGTATAGTGTATATTATATATAATTATATATATATACATATATCTATACATGGATATATATATATACACATCTACCTATAAACAGGATGCCGCATATGGACATGCAGAAAGACGTGTTGTTCCGGTTTCTTGGAAGATATTCGCTGTTGTCAAATAAAAATGTTTCGAAGCTCATTGTGCTCTCTCATTGTTCGTTCCTCGTGTGAACAAAACCCAACTTAGGACGATTCTTTTTCTCTCTCTTTATCTGTATACATACCTATGTTGTGCCTTCTAGTCATCTTTCAGCGATAAAATAATTGCACTATTATTGTACCGTTGATTAAGCCCACATATAATAAGAGAAAACATTCCTCTATACTAATAGATTCCTGTGTCCAGTGACCGACTCCTATATATATATATATATATATATATATATATACAAAGACAGGGAATAGGTGAGCTGAGTAACTCATTAACATATGTTTAGAAAGAATGACTGTGAATGCACGGAAGTCACAGGAGGGTGTTGTGTTATGCAGGGTTTTGTCTACGTGCATGATTTAACTGAGGAATTCTTTCAGTCTTTTCTACTACTGTCTTCTATGCTATCTTGTACCTTAATGAACACCTGAACCTTTCTGCGGCATGGTGACTGACTCCATATATATATATATATATATATATATATATATATATATATATATATATATATATATATATATATATATATATATATATATATATATATATATATATATATATATATATATATATATATATATATATATATATATATATATATATATATATATATATATATATATATAAAGACAGGAATAGGTGAGCTGAGCAACTCATTAAAATATGTTTAGAAAGAATGACTGTGAATGCACGGAAGGCACAGGAGGGTGTTGTGTTATGCAGGGTTTTGTCTACGTGCATGATTTAACTGAGGAATTCTTTCAGTCTTTTCTACTACTGTCTTCTATGCTATCTTGTACCTTAATGAACACCTGAAGCTTTCTGCGGCATAGTAATACCTGTGTTGGCGGACGTCGAAAGACGGGAGTCATGTTAACTAGTAAAGTGAATTAACAAATTCTAATAGTTAACTTTTTAACTATTACTTATGGGCTCCTGGTTGCAATTAGCGATCTGTAGCCAGCCGTTATGAACAGCCCTATCAGTTTTTAGAATTTCGAAAATGCGATTACTCTCGCCGCCATGGTTCAACTAATTGTGGCTACAAAGTGCCAAAATACATGAGCTTGCGAGAAGCATGCAGGCAAAGAAACCTATCTTTTGCACGTAACTAGTCGAAATAGACAAATTTTGTCCAAAATGACCGCTGTGTTAATGTGGCAGAAGGATAAAAATAACTGGCATATCTGGTGGATTTAATTTACTCCGCATGTGGCATGAGTGCCGAGGTTAAAATGGTACCCTAACGCTGAAGGATACCCATTCTCTAATTAGAAATAACGAGAAAGATATATTTGCTATATTTCTTTCTGTGTCTGGAACATGCTCCAAGGCTTATTTTGAGGATGTTCAATATGAAATTTTAGACTTATAAAGGGTAAGTTCACGAAACGGAAATACTAGCCCAGCAATATCAATAGCCTGTGCTGAAACATTTTCAACGCATAAAATGATACCTCACTGCAAAATAATACAATGCGCCTGTAGTTTATGATATTCTAGTGGAGACCAGAAGGAGAAAATCAACCGGATAATTACTGCAGAGAGGACATCGCCGATAGGCGCTCTTAGTATTACTGAGTGGAATCCAAGAAAAGGGACACGCAGCTCGCAGCGGCGGAGGAGATCGTGTGGAAAGATCGTTTCAAGAAATTCAATGTGGTCGGGCGGCAGTGGCAGGCTCAGGGCAGTGCGGATGGGAAAAAGCTGCCAATGGCAGCTTTTTTGCCTGATGACCCCCAACGAGTCGTTGGAAATAAAGTTTTGAATTTGAATTTGAATTTGAATTTGAATCCGATTACCCGGCTTCGTATCATCCATCAGCCGGACACCATAAGCAGGCAGTTACCGCTACGGGTTTCGCTTACGTGCAATAATTTTAGCCGTATCCTTAGTGTGTATTACACAGCATGGGGTTGCATACGAGCGCAAGCTTGCGAGAAAATTGATAAAATTTCGAAGTTGAATTTTCAATGCGTTAAAAAAAATTTTAAGCCACACCGGGAAGAAAAAGTGTTCGCGGTCGTCCGGAAGCGTAGTATTGTGTACATTTTGCACCTTTCACCACTTGCCACGTTTGGCAGCTGACAAAGTTGACACGCTGACACAAAACATGGTTATTGGTTTTAGCCAGGTTAGGTTAGAGCAGCTCGGTAGGATTAGCCAGGTAAAGCAGCATACGACATACGACACTGGCGCGAACACCGACGCCTTTTAACCTTGTGAAGCTTCTTCATGCAACCCGCACTGTAAAAACAGAAAGGATGAAAGAAGAATAACAACAAGAAAGAAAAGTGGAATTGCAAATGTTCCTGCGACACGTATCATTAGGGGCTTACAAAACCAAAACGAGTGGAAAGGTCAGGCGGGGGGGTGCGCGGTATTATTAAAGCCCGACGTCAAGCGCCAACAAGAGGCTCGCCTACAAAGTACGGTTATTTACTACAGCATTTGTGTGCTTATGGGAGAGAGAGAGGCGGGGCAGGCTTCGGGATGCTTAAGTGGACACACAGAAGCCACGCTCTGCGCGCGAACGTGTGGGCGGGGCCTCTGTATACGCCCTCCATTCAGGCGAATTCGCCGTAATACCGTATATTCACATGTGTTACACGCCCTTAAATGTAGCCCGCACCCCTAACTGGGACACTCGCGACAGGAAAAAAAATTCTAGTTGATTTGCGTAGTTAGGTCAAATGCGAATTAGGTGCGGTAGCACTTCGGCTTTCACTCCGGTTCCGATGTTCACATCCTGTGTTCACGGATGGCAGTTCTTCGGATAACGGTAATGGTTTAATGTCCATATATGCGGAATTGGTCATTCTCTGCATTCATAGGTCCCCGGGAGTCTTCCTATAGCATTCCTGGCGCAGTGGTGCAACGGCCAAGTGATGCGCCTCTGCCCTTCTATGGCAGGTGCTGCCATCGGTGGGGACTTGGGTTGCTTGGGTTGGCTTGCGACCCAGGTTCCTCTTTCCGAGCATCCTGATGAAAAGGTCTGTCGCCCGTTGGGTATAGGCTGCTAGGTATATATATATACCACCCTCGTCCAACGCTATGGACGAGGGTGGCACTGGTGAACACTCTCAAGGCTCGCTTACACGCAAAAACATAAATACCCACATTTCGTATTGTGTAATAGTTTGTACATATTACTTCTCCCCCTATCCTCTCTTCCTGTCCCCTCACCTCTTTCATTTCATTTCTCCATTCTGCCTGCTGTCCTTTATTTCCGCTGCCCCAGCTCAGGTGCTTCAGTATCGATGGCAAATGCCGGGGCTAGCAAAAATCTTTTCCTTCCTTTTTACTATTATTTTTAATAAAACCACTACAACAACAACAACGAAAGCAGCAGACTGAACAGCCGTCGCCGTAGCTCAGTTGGTAGAGCACCGGACGCGGTATTAGGAGGTCGTGGGTTCGGATCCCACCCCGGCAGCATGGTTGCATTTTCTGCTGCTTTATAAGTAATTTTCTTTAAACCAATGGATTGGCACTACAAATTAAAAAAAATAGAAACATTCCCCTATGCACCAATTGGTTTCGGTGATTGTTGGCTTCGTTCATATATATATATATATATATATATATATATATATATATATATATATATATATATATATATATATATATATATATATATATGCGTGTGTGCGCGCGCGTCTGTGTGTGTGTAAATCATACACACAGACAAACACACTAAAAGACAATCTCCCTATTGTATTACTCGCACATTTACCTGCAGAAGAGGCCGACTACTCATCTTTATAATTAAGCACACAATGTTCAGTTTGCTGTCAAAAGGTGTTTAGTTGTGAAATTCAACGGACGCTTCACGGCCGGTTTTATAAAGCTTCGTCCTCGCTGTTCAAAGTCTCTTCCATCAAGCTCCTTCAAGATTTTACTAATGCAGCACTTCTCTGCGGAGGTGGTTAGTGGCTTTGACTTTCAGCTGCTGAGTCCAAGTTCACCGCATCAAATCCTGGCCGCGGAGGTCGCACTTTGATGCAGGCGAAGTGCAAGGATAACCGTATGCTGTGTGATATCAATCACGTTATGGGACCCCTGGTGGTCGAAATTCACCCACAACCCTCCACTGCGGTGTCTTTCATAGCCCAAGTTTAGCTTCGGAACGTTAAATCGCACATACCACGATAATGAACCACATCCAAGAACACCCTAACCTAGCCTAGATACCGTACCATACCATAACATTCCATACCTTGCCGTGCCATGCCATATCCTACCATACCATGCCATACAAAAAAGCAACACTTCTTGGAGTTTTTGAGCTCGGTATACACAGGGATTAACTCCCACTTTTACATAATCGATCAACACAACAGCGCGTCGATGACATCGGAGACTGCGGATGCTCCAAAGAACGCCAGCAGTCACTTGAAGCTGACCCTCCCGCAACTTCCACATATAACCCTCACCCACTTTTCGTTTGCCGCATTTTTTTTTTTTCAATTTAGAGCGCTGCTAATCTACGCCAAAATACGGTACATAAGAGTGAGCCTTAGGTAGGGAAGGGGAACCCAAGCAACCTACCCTTCCCCTTTCAGTCCCACCACATTTCCCGCATAGTTTCGTTTCTCCTTCTGCCTGATCCCCAGCCCCAGTGCTCGAGGAGAGGGCTCCTCTCACGATAAGAGTGCGTGCGTTGAGTGTGGGAGTGCGGGTAATGAAAGAAGCTTCCTTCGCGCTTTGGTTGGTTCGTTAGTTCGTTTGAAGTTCTTGTTTGCTCGTTCACTCGCGCTTCTGTGGACAGACGAGTGCATGCGTGTTTGTTTGGTACTGCCGACGCCTCCAGTGTAGTGTTTGTTTCTGTACTCCCGAACGCTGGCCCCATAGCGGCGAGTGTGTCGGTCATTCTGGGTTGTGCGGCGCGCTTCATATCTTGAGCACACACTCGTTCCTTTAATGTCCCGTGCCGCCAAAACGCACGCAACTCGCCCTGGCTAGCAGGAGTGCATCGCAGCGTACTATCGTTTTTTTCTATTCTTCGTTTTTTTTTCCTTTTAAGTGGAAGAGTTTTTTTTTTTCCTTTTCAGTGGAAGGGTTCACAAATCAACCGCACAATAAAACAATTGAGGATGATGTGGGAGGTAAGAAAAAAGGAAGAGTGTCTGTGCTTATACTTATATCCATAAATACAGCTACGCTTCAATACACACATACGCGTGCAACACACGAGACCACGGAAGGAATGTGGTATCGTTGACGGCAACGGTCTTCTTTCGCGGAAGCATTGAAACTAAATTTAGAGCCTGGAAGTTTGACTATTCAATTTTAGTTAACCAGCCTGCTAGTTAGCGCATCTTAGCTGGCCTCTGATGTACTAGAGCGCCAACAATGCTATGCCAAAAAACAAAACGGTCTTCTAACTCAAAAAGCCTGTTTTTTAAAAATTGTGTGACATCTTGGGTGAAACAGCCTCTGTAGCGTTATGTAGCCGCGCGCTTGTGGGGCCGCACTGTGAAACTGCGGTGACAAGAGACAACTTTTAAAAGTTGCGGCCCATCTTTGGTGAAACACCCGATCTAAAGCGGAAAAATAAACCTCTCCTGGTTATGAGAATATATTTACTATTTTTGTTTTTTAGCACGCAAGTAAAATGAAGTTCCTGAAGGCGTGTTCTTTTCAACTGGATCCGCAATTAACCTTGCCGTTCTTAAACTATGTGCCTGCGCATGGTTTGGTCGCTGTTGCAGCGGCAGGAACAGCGAAAGTTCCCACGGAAAATATATGTGATGTCCAAGCCGAATTCAGCACTCGATCTGGAAGGTGTGCAAGGAGCGCCGTGGCCACCAAATCGAATTGTGGTCCGAGTTGAATATTGAATATTAGCCTTTGGGGGAAAAAAATGGCGCAGTATCTGTCTCACATATCTCGGAGGACACCTGAACCGCGCCGTAAGGGAAGGGATAAAGGATGGAGTGAAAGAAGAAAGGAAGAAAGAGGTGCCGTACTGGAGGGCTCCGGAATAATTTCGACCACCCGGGGATTGGTAATTGGTTTTTGGGGAAAGGAAATGTCGCAGTATCTGTCTCATATATCGGCGGACACCTGAACCGCGCCGTAAGGGAAGGGATAAAGGAGGGAACGAAAGAAGAAAGGAAGAGGTGCCGTAGTGGAGGGCTCCGGAATAATTTCGACAACTTAGGGATCTTTAACGTGAACTGACATCGCACAACACACGGGCAGCTATACGTTTTGCCTCCATAAAAACGCAGCCGCCGACCGCTGTGCGATGTCACCCGGGGATATTTAACGTGCACTCTCATCGCACAGCACACGGACATCTATTGCGTTTCGCCTCCATCGAAACGCATCGAAACGCACAGCGTCTCCGCCTCAAACGCAAAAGGCCCTGGTCCGAGTTGCAGAGCGCGAATTCCACTAAGGCGCGCTCCTTTAGGTAAAGGCAGAGCTCTCCCGGGATTCGAGAATATTCTGCTCTCTTTTACTCATATACGCGCAGTGGCTTCCGAAGCTGCAGGGATTTTAGAAGTCACGCTTCATCTCACTGGGTGAAACGGTAAAACAAAGACTAAACGTAACTTCATAGGAAATTTCGCCAATGCTGCTGGCATGAAAATTCTATACGAGACATTTCAAGCAGCTCAAAGTTGCTCTGTACAGACCACTCTCCCTGGGCTGTGTTGTTTGATAACCGATTGGGTTTCGAATCGCGGAAGTCTAGCCGCACGACAAAAGATGGCCCGGGCAAATTGGTTAGAAACGGTCGAATATCGCACAAATATTTATCAGTGTTGCAAAAAAAATTGTCAAACGGTCATCAAAGATGGTGCAGGTTTCGTCCATATAGCTGAAACTCTAACTGGTTCATCCATCTTCTTTGAGCGAGCGACGGCATAACCAGGGGATTTATAGAAAGCGCAGTCATGGCGGCGATCATGAGATCGCGTAAACTGTGAGGGAAGCCCAAAGGAGCACCTGTGCTGCGGAGGCCAAGCGCTCGTGAAGCCGGTCAACGTCCCTCATTCGTCTAGCGGTGTAAAAAAGAAATCCAGTCTTGTCTTCTCCATCGAGGAGAACAATTCGCCTTTATCATGAGAACCGGCGTATTAAGCATTCCCGGGTTCGAACCCGACCGCGGCGGCTGCGTTTTTATGGAGGAAAAACGCTAAGGCGCCCGTGTGCTGTGCGATGTCAGTGCACGTTAAAGATCCCCAGGTGGTCGAAATTATTCCGGAGCCCTCCACTACGGCACCTCCTTCTTCCTTTCTTCTTTCGATCCCCCGTACGGCGCGGTTCAGGTGTCCAACGATATGTGAGACAGATACTGCGCCATTTCCTTTCCCTAAAACCCAATTATTATTATTATTTATCATGAGATGTGGCGCCCTCTGTGGACTGCGCGAAAATGTGTCTACTTCTCTTAAAATTTCATTTGCACTTAAGTCAGCTTAAGAGCGCAAATGCGAAAGCCTTCCCCTTTCCTCTCTTTTTCCCGCCACTTCTCATTCTTTTATTTTCTTTATTTTTCATATTTCCTTCCTTTTATCTTTTAATTTTTATTTTTATTATTCTGTCCTTAATTTAAACTTTTTGCTTACTTTTTTTTTGAATTTTACTTTTATTTTTCTGTTTATTATTTTTATTTATTCTTTTTTTAGTTGTTTTACATTTCGTTTGATTGACAAGTGGGGCGACACTTCCTGTACACGTTTCCTGCGGACAAGTCTTGCGCACACTCATGAGCCAAGAAAAGCTTTCGCCTTATGAGCCAAGAAAAGCTTTCGCCTTTATATATCTACCCGCCGCGGTGGCTCAGTGGTTAGCGCGCTCGGCTACTGATCCGGAGTTCCCGGGTTCGATCCCGACCGCGGCGGCTGCGCTTTTATGGAGGAAAAACGCTAAGGCGCCCGTGTGCTGTGCGATGTCAGTGCACGCTAAAGATCCCCAGGTGGTCGAAATTATTCCGGGGCCCTCCACTATGGGACCTCTTTCTTCTTTCACCCCTTCCTTTATCCCTTCCCTTACGGCGCGGCTCAGGTGTCCAACGATATATGAGACAGATACTGCGCCATTTCCTTTCCCCCAAAACCAATAATAATTAATTAATACATCTAGCGCTTAAAGATGGAATCAAATACTTTTCTTTCAGATTTTTTTTTCGCGCGAAAATTCCTCTTCTTCCCAGTAAAGTTCTCGAGAACATATGCACGCGACCTGCGCAGACAGGATTCGTTCCCGCGAGACGCCAACTGCGCGTACGAAGTGACAAGTCTGCGCTTGCAGCTGCCGTTTGCGCTCGTCCCCAACATAAACTGCGCATGCGCGCAGTAAGCTGGTGCTTTGTTTTCAACCAGCAGACTGCGGGCGGGCAGAGGAGGAGATTCGCGCATGCGCAAAGCGGTAGTGTGTGAAAGGCGAGGAAGGAAAGCTGAAGAGTGAAGAGTTGATCATGTGACCACGCAGGACTCAATCTCGACAGCGCCCACAAAAGGTTGGTATGAGTATGCGGTCTTCGGTCCTATGTTAGGACATTACCCAAGGGCGTATTATCTATTACCGTTTCCCACTCACACAGAAGCTTGGATACAGAAAAAATGGCATGTTTTTAATGTAGTTAAATCGAGGAGACGTACGAAAGCACGTGTTTAGCCTGACTGGATCATGGTTTTGCTTTGCTGGGTCGCTGGCACGTCTGGCCTCGATATTAGACTAAGGTTATGCTCTGATCGAGGTTAAGCTGATCTGATCTGTTCGCGCCGCAGATGGGAGTTGATGAAGAAGACGGTGTGCAATGCACAGGGCGAGAGTATGTTGCAGTTTAACACGAGGTGTGGTCGGCTGCGGCGGTGGCATAGTACTCTCGTGCAGTGCACAGTGAAGCTGATCTGCTCGAGCCACCGCACCCATTCACGGCAATATTTATTTATTAATGGTCAAGGTCACACTTCAGCGATGAATCACCTTTTACAGCTTTGGTTGTGAAGTACAGCTTGCGCTCTAAGAAATAGAGTCAGTGCACGTTAAAGATCCCCAGGTGGTCGAAATTATTCCGAAGCCCTCTTCTTCATCTTCTCCTTAGTAAGCATGGCACATCCAGAGTCCTCCACTCCGGCACCTCTTTCTTCCTTTCTTCTCTCAGTCCCTCCTTTATCCCTTCCCGAACGGCGCGGTTCAGGTGTCCGCCGAGATTTGAGACCGATACTGCGCCATTTCCTCCCCCCCCCCTAAAAAAAAGAAGACAAAAACTTCAATTTCACAAGGCAAGACGGTAATTTTCAAGGCCCGAATCATGCGTTTGTGAGGGCTCAGGCAATAAAACTGTCCAGCTACTCCGAAAAGATACCCAAAAGGGACTAATCAATGATTCATCAAGAAGGCGCAGACTTGAAGGCTTCCCGGATAGCGTGCAAACACCCCTATACGCTGCGAGAAATGCGTCGCTTACTTGTGTTTGACCATCTGAAGGAAACCGCTGCATTTTTTCATGCCAAATTCTAAGTTTCCTAAAGCCTCATGTATTTTTATCTCTGTTGTGACAGTTTTATCAATAAAAGCTGAAACTACACATTAGGGAGGGCTCATACCCTCAATTAATTCTTTTTTTAGACATGAAACTGGTCGCGGGTAATGGGGCAAGAAAAGCAGACACTCGCTGCCTGACGAGGCCCTTGTACACATGCACTGACCAGTGACGGTACATAAGATTCAGCATTGACACAAATATACTGCATGACAACAAATCAAATAGATTTATACTACTATAATAAAAATCACACTGACACCTAATTGCCTTGGGGTGGCAAAGCGATAGCATTAGAAGCTGTTGATGGCTTTACCGGAAGTTTCGTCACTTCCGGTCTGGTGATGTCACTTCCTTCCAACCAATGAGATTTGTCTAGTCTGATGAATTCGCTTCCCTCCAGCCAATGGGCGAATTTTACAAACAGGTACACATTTTTTCCGACTGAGGCTTTAATGTTATCGCATTAAAACAGACTACACACAATACATTGCAGGGTAGAGTTCATTGAAATTGCACTAAACATAAAAAAGCCGAAGTACACTGGGAACTACCCAGATATTGCAGACATGGTAGATGCGCGAAACACACACACAAAAATGCGCAACTACCAACTAGCCCGACAAAACGTTATACTTAGCTACCCAGATATGAGCACTTATTTCTAACGCATAAAGACAACCATAAAGGCAAGTCATTAAGACAATCTAAAATACTTCGAAGTGCAGTCAGAGCTACAGGATACAATACGTACTTACGTACTGGAGTCAGTAAGGAGCGATCAAAAAAAAATAGAACAGTGGTAAGCCTTTAAATTTCGGTTCTTTTCATCCTACAGACATTCTCACACGACCAAACAAATAGCGATGACTGGACAAACAAAAAAATAGACCTTGCCGTTTAGTTTGTTTTTTGGGCAGGAAAAGGATAAGGAAATAAAGGGAAATAAAAAAAGGGTGATGCGCAGTTAGAAAATCAGCGTCGCTGTTTTTGCAAGGGCTACGAGAACCTTCACAATTATGAGGCAGTGGACTCGTCTGTGGCGGCTCAGTCTGGGCATAGGTTTACAGTGATGCAAAGTGGTTTCATGCAGAGCATTAAACTATCTCTCTCACTCTGTAGCAACGATAGCTGCATAGGATTATTAGCTGCGATTAACGGCACGAGAGTGAGCGCTGTGGCCACTGACATCATCATCATCATCATCCCGGTTACGTCGACTGTTGCACAAAGGTATCTTGCAGTCATCTCCAATTAGTCCTGTCTTGTATCAGACGTGGCCACTAGTTCACAGCAAATTTACTTATCTCATCTACTGCGGTATCTACTGCGTTATCTATTACTTTACCTTCTGCTCGTTATTTACTGAATTACCTCAAATGCCATCAATCGCGGTTCAACGCGTTCAGTATTCCGCGCAAATTAATTTCCTCGTCTTGATTTCAACTCGATTATTAACCCTTGTTTTTGTCTAAACCCTAATCTGCCTCTAATTCCTAAACCGTCATGATATGTGGTTCCAAATGAAACCGCTAGCATGGGTATCGTGTAGAAACTTCAGGACTCCGAGGGATGCCCATAAAACAGCTGACAAGAAACATCCTGACAAAAGCGTTTTGCTCTTAACTTGTTCCGCGCGATTTCTTTTATATCCTAGAAGACGCGACACTTCCACTGATGCAAAGCGGTTTTTGCGAAATCGTCTAAATGAGTATAGCTGCCCAACGTATGAGGACACGCACGGCACAAATTTCCTACAAATCTTGTGCATACCTCCCGTAACACATACAAAAAATATGGTAGCACTTACAGGTTCGTTTACAATGATTCCTGTGTGTGAATGCAATAGATAGCATATAGAGAAAATCGGGGAGCATACACAAATTCCTGTATACCTTCCCTGTTGTAAGTACATATTGGACATAGGGGAGCATGGGAACATATGCGGATTTGTCTATTCCATCTCTGTGGGGCGCATACGCAGGAAATCGGGAGACATGTTAGAATTCCTGTGTATGAGCCCTGCTGAGAGTATGCACAACCACGGAGCTTGCAGGTTCCTGTGTATTATCTTTTTATCATCACAGGAAATCGGGACCGTATACAGATACCTGTACATGAGCCATTTAGAAAGCATATACAGGTACCAAACGAAGTGGGAGGATTGGTATTGCGAATTAGAAATAGTGAAAAATCTCGAAAAATGAAGCACAAGACAAAGAAAGAGACAGATGAGCGGTAGTGTGTCTCTTTATTTTTATTGTTCTCCGTTTTTTGCACTTTTACCATTTTTAACATAAAGGATATTGAGGAACATATACGAATTCCTGCATATTAGCTCTCTAGAAAGGCTATACAGGAAATTGGGCAGCATATACAGATATACCCCCTCCAAACCGTACACATACAGGAACCCAACCTTTTCGATTGCATACAGATGACTCTTAGCGGTTGAAATGAAACGAGATATAAGAGATGTTTACCGCCTTTAGAACCGATAGCCCGAACCGGAAACAAACAGGCCCTTCACGTGGCCGCAGGCAACCAATGATGTTTCGGATCCTCTACAGGACATCAAAAATTAGCACCTGTCAGTAAGGGTCACATGGTAATGAACTTACAGCTTACGCCTTCTTCTAACTCTCGCTCATCCAGGATTAAGTAAACGAAGGCAAACGCTGCCAAGAAAAGAGAAATGGTTCAACAGGAAGTAAACGCACCTTCCTTTTCACCAGGGAACAGAGAAGAAAACACATTTCCCTCCGTGGTTTGGTGCCCACATCAGGTGTGGAACGCAAGAGTGGTCCTACGACAAGACGAAACAACATTAGGCTGGAACTGAAAAAAAAAGAGGGAAAAATGTACAGAAGAGTGGAGAGTACAGAGGGAACGACACCCAGTGGCCGCTAGAAGAAAACAGCTGGTTATCAGTGTGTGCACGTGAGGTTTTTGGAGAGCCTGGAATTTCGAGTCGAGTCAACCCACGCGCGAGAGGTTCTGCATGCCAAGAAGGCTTCCAGCCTCGGTCGCTTGTGCCCTTTGACCTTTTGAAGAGAAAAAAAATATGGCAGTCATGTCATGCAAGCCCGACCGGTTTTTGCTAAAGGTCAGGACAAAATCAGGCTTGTTTTGTTTTCAAGAAACGTTGCGTGCGCACACTTGCGTAGCCCTTCAGAACCAATTGGTTTGTTCAGAACCAAATCTTGCGTTGAATATTCTCTAGCGAACGAAGAAGTCTGGCAGCTCTTCAGATTTATTGTTTACAATTAAGGATAAAGAGTACTTGAGTCGTGGTGCTTATTGGCTAACGAAGACTCCTTCCTGTTTAAAGGGGCTCGAAGTAGATATGAAGAAATTGGTTGGCTTGAATAACTTTTCTTGGAGGCTTCTCGAAGAGTCTTTCTTGACGTATCTTTACGGTCACTCTCAGGTAAGGAGGTAAAGAACTTCTTGAAAATGGCAGCCAGAACTTCCATAGAAAAAATGCAGCCACACAGAGATTTTTTTTCCAGCCACTCACGCAGTTTTTGTTATTTTCTGGATTCTCGCAGTTCAAAGTGCGCCACGCTAAAGCATAGCACGAGAACAAAACGGGCCGTAACTATAGCAGCGTATCCGTCGAATGCTCGCCGCATAGACAGCGGAAAACAGGAAGAACAAAGCATGTCGGAAGAGTGTCTCGGTCAGGCTTTATCAGAGCACAGCAAACACAAGGGTGGCACAAATGCACCTCCGTATAGGCACATACACAGCCATAACCGTAAGACGCGTGCCCCCCGCCCCCCGGCCCATAAACGGAACAATTACGTCTCTGCGTAGCCAACAACAGGCATCAAATCTGTAGCTGCAGCCGCTTTGAGGAAATGCCTCGGCGCCCCTGACCTTGTGCGAGGCTGGAAGGTCACCTAATAGGCCTTCTAGGGTTGCAACAATGTTCGTGATGGTGCGGCCGACCGTGACCAAACAGGGCAATTCGGTCTATTCTCTTTTCGTTTATTGCACGCTGGTTGCAACTCTACGCCATTGTTTCATTATTTTGCCGGTCTTTTTGTTCTCATTCTTATGACTTGTTTATATCCGTTTGCCACTGAGCAGGATATTTCTTACTCCAGTCTAGATGGTGTCATGTCGTGCTACACAGTCTCCACAAAACGGATTGATTCAAAACAGCTGTTCTTTTACACGATGCATGCGTTTTTTTATGTTATTGATACATATGGGTACTATACAGAATAATTTCTGATGGCACCACACAGATGCCGTCACAAATAGCATTTCTCTGATGGCATCAAAAATAGTTATGTGAGTACTAATTCAAAAGATGGAGAAGCGACCCTACTGACTGCGCACGATACGAAAATATCTTTACCCAATATAGTTGAAGGAAACTCTATTATATAAAAGGCCTGCTTGCGCAAGTTAATAAAAGCGTTATTTTACTTTGTTCATATGGAGCGGGACGGGGTGATGCGTACGAACAATGAGGGTGTCGAAATCAGAATAGTTACTATTTTAACCATCTCCATATATGTTCGCTTTAGGCCGGCGGTGCCTACACAGAGCGGCGCTTTTCGGCGGTGGATGTGGCACCGCTACTTTATGATTGGTTCGACTCTCTATCTGTGACAAATCGGAAAAGAAAAAAAATAATTTTTCTAGAGCTGCAGTGAAGAAAAAGCAAACGAACAAAACAAATTCTTCTCATACAAATAGAAATGCGTAAATCTTTATGGTCTGCATTTTTAGGTGCCCTTCGCAGGCAGAAAAGTTGATGCTGCATTTCTGACGCTTCGGCATATACATCGTCTGAAGACGTGGCGCTGTGCAGATATCTTTAGCGTCAAGATAAACGGAGGACTGACCATCCAACCTTCCGGTCTTCAAGTAACTGGGATTTAAGTGTTTCATGAGACGTAGCATTCGTACCAGACAACTCCTTAATACAGCAGCTTAAGGAGGAAGTTCTTGAAGGAACGTTTGAAAATATATCCAGGTGCGAGCGTTAACGCATGCAGCGTTGTCAACTTCTAGACTGAACACGTATGCGCCACACGTGGCATACTTGTGAACTAACGAGCAGGCGTAGGCACGCGGGACGCTGCCATGGTTCCTCCGCTTGTTGCACGTGCACAGTTATATGTGGACTTCGCTCGCAGCTGGGATTTAGCTTCATCACGTGCTCCTGTGTTCCCCATATAAGTGGACACCATTGTACAGTGTATAAACATCGTTAACGGGAAAAAAATACCCTAATACTGTGACGCCTAGAAAAGAGGGAAAATAAGTTACTAATAAGAAATTAGTTCAAGGTGAACATTAGCGCGCGAGCGGCTCGAACTTGATTGCTTTATGTATTTTGTAAATAGTGTACAGAGCTCTCCCCTGTCTTTTCTTGCTATCGCTCCGCTCTATACTTCTCGCTATTATCTCCCTTTCCCTCTCACCTCCGCCGGTTGCGGCCGGCAACATTCTTTTCCTTCCGTTTTTTTTATTTATATTTAAATAAACCACTACTACTACTAACAACGGCGGGCCCTACTACAGACAGAGCCCCATAAGACACAAACAAAACTGTCATGCTTTGTTTAGGGTTTAGGTTTAAGGTGTAGGGGGGTTTGACGTCCCAAAGCGACTCAGGCTATGAGGGACGCCGTAGTGAAGGGCTCCGGAAATTTTGACCACCTGGGGTTCTTTAACGTGCACTGACATCGCGCAGTACACGGGCCTCTAGAATTTCGCCTCCATCGAAATTCGACCGCCGCGGCCGGGATCGAACCCGCGTCTTTCGGGCCAGCAGCCGAGCGCCATAGCCACTCAGCCACCGCGGGCGGCAACTGTCATGCTTTGTGTCTTAGTAGCTGGACAAGCCATAGGAAAAAAAAAAAGACGCAATTTGGCGCCTGCCCCTCATGGCCTAAGCCCCCCCCCAATTACCATTGAATCGAGACAAAACAACAACAGGACGGGCCTGAGTAAGGGCACAGCCGCACCCACCAGTGTGGAGGACAATTGCGATCTGCGCTTCTTATTGTCCTCCGCTATGAGCAAGCAGCGTCTTTGTTGTAACTCGTTCGGCCTCTCTGCTCAGCCCCCTCCTCTCCCTCTCTTCGTTTGAATAGAGCAGCATTCTAGAGCGAACCGGAAACGCCGTTGCGCCACACGCCTCGTGTACGGGTGCGTTTAAGACGGAGTGGAATTTTCTCCCTCTCTCTCAGCTGTAGCTGTATGAGCGACGCTACATTCTCCGACGTACACTGGGAAAAGCACCCGCCACGGTGGCTGAGTGGCTTTGTTGTTAGCCAGATTAACCCAATGTAGCGGGATTGAATCCCGGCCGCACCGTCCGCATTTTGTTGGAGTAGTAGTAGTAAGTGGTTTTATTAAAATAATAATAATAAAAAGGAAGGAAAAGATTTTTGCTAGCCCCGGCATCTGCCATCGATACTGAAGCACCTGAGATGGGGCAGCGGAAATAAAGGATAGCAGGCAGAATGGAGAAATGAAATGAAAGAGGAGGTGAGGGGACAGGAAGAGAGGATAGAGGGAGAGGTAATACACACAAATTATTTACACAGTAAGAAATGTTAAAAGAAAAAAAATGTACTCGTGGGCTGTGCGACATCAGCGCACGGCAAGGACCACAGGGGGGATCGCAATCAATCCGGAACCCTCCACTACGGAGTCTCTCATAGCCCGTGAGTCACTTTGTGATGTTAAACACCCTTGTGCTTAGGAACACCCTTATGCTTAGGCAGGATAATATGTGTGACGTCCCCGCCAGAGCTGAGGGTGTTACAGAGAGCTGAATTGGCGCTGAATAAGTGTCAGTCCAGCCCAGCTCTGCATTAGCGCTTATTTATACATACACCCGTGATCGGCCAACGCTTATTATGCAGCCGTCGCGATGTAACAAAAATCGTGCACAGCGTTTCTACGCACTGCAGGCGCTCGAGCTATTCGTGGCTCTCAAATATTTGGAGAGAGTTTTGGCGGTGTTTGTAGCTAATGAAAGTAGACGCCGCGTACCTAGAACTTCGTCAGGAGAAGTGAGTTCGAACCAAAGCCACCTAGATATCTTGGTCCAAACTGTGCAGTGCTACCTCTAGATGAACTTGTTCATTGTTAAAGCGCTTGCCAGGCAGTGGCAAAGTTGGTGCGCAGTAATCAGTGTTCTAGTTTCGGCTTCGCGTTTTAATTTGGATTAGGATTGTCCCGGTTTCTCATACACATATGTAATCGTGGCGTTGTCTTAGTCTTAAAATCCTGTCCTTGTCACTTCAATCCCGGCCGCGGCGGTCGAATTTCGATGGCGGCGAAATTCTAGAGGCCCGCGTACTGTGCGATGTCAGTGCACGTTAAAGAGCCCCAGGTGCTCGAAATTTCCGGAGTCCTTCACTACGGCGTCCCTCATAGCCTGAGTTGCTTTGGGACGTTAAACCCCCTATAGACCCCCCCCCCCCCCCCATATACCTGTCCGTGTCACGTACCCTATAATGAGAAGCCCCACCGCTGAATAAACATCTTCCATTTACGTCCACGCTAAACTGCGTTCCGGTTCATTCACTGGGTCCACTTCAGGTCCCCATACAATCTCTTCCTCTCACGTAAACAGTGATCACACGCTGGAGATCCAGCCATTTGCTGCTCACAAAGTTCTCCTGAGTTATGAGGGACTTACAAATCGAGGTGGCGGCCCTCTTGAGAATCGGCCATCTGGCCAAGGTAATGTGTTTCATATGGTCATGGGCTCTAAGAGGATCTGACAGAGAGCACACTTTTAAGTAGGCAATTGAGGGAGTGGGATGTGCGATGCTAATAGCGATGTCACTTCTTCGACCCCACGAGAGCGCGATAAGTCAGTATTTATTTTTCCTTTGTCGTCTGTGCTTATCGCAAATTCTTCGTCACCGTAAGGGGTATCAGACGAAGTTGCAATGGCTCAACATAAACGGCCTATCAGCCTATACTTGCGAGGGAAGTTTTCTGTCTCCAAAGTTCGCCGAAAGAGATGGGAAGAGAGCAGTGTGTATTAGGGAACAAGCACGCATTCGTGATATCCTAGCTGAAATCAGGAATAGGTTAATGGACATGGCCAGGGCATTTAAAAAGGACTGCGCTAGAGGGCAGCTTACTCTCTTTTTACTCCAACACAGGCGTATTAATGTTCAGAGTGAGGCATAACTCGCAGCACGGCTGAGTGACAAAGAAGTTTCCTGTTTACAACGAGGCCTCTGAAACGCGCGATCGGCGCGGTGATGGCGCTGTAGTCTTTCGCATTTATCTTACGGCGCATTCCAATTGACGATTTCGAGCATCTCCCTTAATTTACAACAGAGCACAATATTCGTCGCGGCTCAGCCATGACTGAGGATCCGAATCCAAATCGTCCACTGAAACACTCTCTTCGGTTTCGCGGAGCAAGAACACTTGCTCCGGATCGCCGATTGGAAACCGCCGTTAGTGTCAGCCTCGTCTGATAAATCTTTTCCGTAGCTTTCTTGAAGAAGAAGGGGCGCGTGAAGCATTTGCTCTGTAACGGAGGTAGTAACTGCCATAGTTTTGAAGCGAAAAGCTTCACTACGCTAGGTCAAGCAGTCGTCGCGTAGGCCGGAGAATGACCTTGAACGACCTTCATCCCAACCACGTTAGTGTATGACCAATGACCATATGTGGTGCAGTTATGGTATCGAATCATTGACCCCTGACCTTCAACCCATGGCCTCTAGTTGACCTTTGACGCTGGGTGGCCTTCTGGTTGACCTTTGACCTTAAGAACATCCGATGAGGTGATGTGAAGCCACGTGATGACATCCGATGGGAGTTCGTAAGACGATGTGATACCACGTCAAACCCACGTGGTCGTGTGGGTATGTATAGAACGGCTGTCGCGAGCGTGTGGCGGAGCTGCCGTGGACGATTTGATTGAACAACTTCTATTTCCACCAGAAAAGGCGTCTTTACCCGCCCCCGGTACGCAGGCTTAGGAGACAGGGAGTTGCGCGTCCGCGGTTAGAGGCTGGCTGGCAGTCCTTGACTGGTAGCGGCCTCTTCCGCCAGGTAGATGGTGGTGCGCTGGAGCCCAGGGTCCGGGCTTCTTAGCAGGCTGAGTCTCCTAGGCTTCTCTACTATCAATATTTTTGCCCACCCCGGTAGAATTTGGGCACTCCCAAATTATGTGGTCGAAGGTCCCTCTCGCCCCACAGTTTGTGCATCTATCATGCGACCTGAGCTGCACGTGGAGGCGGCTACAAACCAATACATTTATGAATTCGGTATGGGTTTACCACGTGTACCCAGAGCTGCCATAGACGAGCCTCAGACGCTTGCAAACGTCCTTGCTCTTCGCTGAATTTCATGGTTAGCCAAGTTAATCCACTGCCAAATTTTACAGAGGTAACTCGGCCTATACTCGAGTAAATGCGGTAAAAGCTCGGAGTCGGAGGTCGTAGCGTACAGAAGCATCTGCGACAGAAACGAAACTTTGGAAGCGGGAACGAATCTGTGTACTGAGACTTGTAGTGTATAACCTTAACTATAGTAGGATACAACTTAAAAAAAACAGCAGTTGTTAACACTGGACCACGAACCACGGCGTGCTGTATTACTCCGTTAGCCAGTCACAAAAGTGAACGAAATCAGCTTTTTAATGTTTGACTTTTTTAAACAAGCCAGATATCGAAATTCTAGAACTTATAACTTTTTTCTCGTGATTAGCTTCTTGTTTAGGTGACGAGAGAAGTTTTAACAACGGACTACTTTTTTGTCGTGGAAGAATTCTGTGCGCCGGTCCTAAATGTGGGCTGAGCTTCACTGCAGGCTTAAGTTGTATCCAACTATAGGTATAGGTAATTACGTCAATAAAATTGAAAAGAACATCATGGAAGGCAGTGAGAATACTGTTTAATTATTAGTTGAAAGTTCAGCGAAGTAAGCACGCGTCAAAGCGAATACATCCAGTGGCTCGAGCGTGTAGAGTACATGGAGCCTCGGAGCGACTTGCAGCGTTGGGAACGCTAACCTCGGTGTATACTCTGAACGAAGTACTACAGTCGTGCGTGCATTAACGTTTTGCTGTAGACGCCGTCGGTAGCGGGGACAAAGTCCGGGCTGGAACACATCAAAGGGCATTTCCTAGCCGGAGGCGGCGAAAACACGGCGTTCCGAAAGAAGTAAGTAAAATGCTGAGGTGAGCAGAAATAAGCAAAACGAAGTGGCGAAGTTCTCGAACAGGGGCTAGCTTCGCACGTGCGTTGGAGCGCGGCAGGTCCTGACTCAATTTGTACGCCTACGCCGCGCCACGTTTAACCCCGACGTCGTCGAAGAAGCCGGGAAGCGACTGTGCTTTTTCCTTATCTTTTTTTTGTTTTCAGATTACTAGCCGGGAATCTCTGCGTGGGAGGAAAATATATTATTCACTCTAGAATAAGCAGCTGCTTGGCTAGCTGACTGATCATGTTGTGTGCGCGTCAGCTTCTGACATCACGCTCACGGCGCTCAAGTTACGTAGCCGGCGTTGGCCATCTACGCCGGTGTGTCAGCCTCCCGTTGCTAAACTCGGAAAGCTTAATTCACACGTAACCAATATAGCAGCAACGTTGTGTCTTCGCGAAATCAGAATGTTCATTGCAGCATGCGTCCTAAGCTAATATATAAGCTTTCATGGGCACGTAAGTTGAGCAAGCTTGCAGCACTGAATAAACTGTACGTGTATATATATATATATATATATATATATATATATATATATATATATATATATATATATATATATATATATATATATATATATATATATATATATATATATATATATATATATATATATATATATATAGTGAGAAGGTCACAACTGGTTCGATTATCTAAGTTTATTCACCAACGGCTTCAGACGGTGGACCGCCCTTCATCAGGTGATGAAGGACGGTCCACCGTCTGAAACCGTTGGTGAATAAACCTAGATGATCGAACCAGTTGTGACCTTTTAACTGTGCAAGTTTTCACTGGCCCGTTGAGCAACCCTGACTGCTTCCACTATATATATATATATATATATATATATATATATATATATATATATATATATATATATATATATGCACACACAAATCACTCGCCACTCTCTACTGTGGAAGTAACCTGAATGTTACAGCCTAAAGCGAAGTTGTAGACAATTTTATTCATCAGAAAGTGCGGGGAAGGGAATCACGCAATATTCGGATTAATGTTCGTAATGGGCTCTCTTCCAGACTGGACATCATGGGGCGCAGCGCAGCCTTGCAGCGACCTCTTCGGCAACGCCCGTCACAAGGAGTTGTACCTCCGGGTCTGAGCTGGACAACGTGGTCTTACTCTGCTCTATAGATTGGACCGTCGCAAGTGCTCCGAGGGTTTGTCGGCGGCGGAATAATAATAATAATAATAATAATAATAATAATAATAATAATAATAATAATAATAATAATAATAATAATAATAATAATAATAATAATAATAATAATAATAATAATAAATCTTTATTTTTCGGTGCCCAGGAACAACCCAAAGGTCTTGGTGCTGGTACACCATCCACAAGCACAAAATGTAAATTTATTTCACCATGAAGGAAGACACTCAGGGGAGGTAATGCAGCAGTCAAGGCGATAGAAAAAAAAGACATAAACTAGGCGTGACAGCAAGCATGAATAATAATAATAATAATAATAATAATAATAATAATAATAATAATAATAATAATAATAATAATAATAATAATAATAGTAATAATAATTGTTTTTGGGGATAGTAAATGACGCAGTATCTGTATCGCATATCGTTGGACACCTGAACCGCGCCGTAATGGAAGGGGCAAAGGAGGGAGTGAAAGAAGAAAGGAAGAAAGAGGTGCCGTAGTGGAGGGCTCCGGAATAATTTCGACCACCTGGGGATCTTTAACGTGCACTGACATCGCACAGCACACAGGCGCCTTCGCGCTTTTCCTAAGGCGTCCGTATGCTGTGCGATGTCAGTGCACGTTAAAGATCCCCAGGTGGTCGAAATTATTCCGGAGCCCTCGCAAAGTTCATTTCCTATTTATTCAGCGTGCGCTAGCAAACGAAGCGAGAAGACATGCAGCGCAGACGTCAAATCGGGATTTTACGCAGCAAAGCCGCCCAAAACGAAGAAATTCAGCGAAGAACGTAGAGAGACGGATCATCTCGAGTTGGAGTATCTTTATCTACATAATACATTGTAATAGAATACAGTTTATTCGCCAGTTTTTTATACGCATAAGTATGCTGGTTTGCCTAAGCACATGCCGCTTTTTGACTGGCCTGGCAGTTGGGAGATACATCGTAAGTTACAAAACCACAACGTTTACGCAATGCGATCATCAGATAGCATGGATCCTGTCCTGCCCGAACAAAAAGAAAAACAATCAAATCAAAAAGGAAAAAACCAGTAATGCTTGGCAAGCACTGAAAAGAACGCCAGACATATGGGGTATAAAAATACTAAAACTGCAACGGTTCAGGGTTCCAAAAATTAAGAGACACAGAAATTTCTTTCTTTCATTTTTGCCAACCACCATTTTGTTATGTTTTTAATCATTGTTCTGATTTTGTCATTATTGCACAGGTCGTCACTAAGATCGCTGTATACCGCAGTGACATAATAGTTCCCAGTTTAATTTTGTAGTGTAGTTTGTTAAAAAAAACCGAATGTATTATTTCTGTTTTTATGAGTGTTACTTCGTTATGGGCAGGTGCTCTGAAATCACTTGCGAAACTACCACTTAACCGCCGCCGCGGTGGCTCAGTAATTATAGCGCTCGGTTGCTGACCCGAAATACGTGGGTTCGATCCCGGCCACGGCAGTCGAATTTGGATGGAGGCGAAATTCTAGACGCCCGTGTACAGTGTACCTTTTGCGCAAGGGCTGCACGAGATTATTCCAAACTAAGTGCTGGTCCACAAAAATGCCTAAATATTTTAGCACCGATTCTGGTTTTAGTAGCACACATTTACAAGTGCGACAAGTTGAAGTCTGTAAGCTATGTCGGTTGAGGGTTACATAATAATAATAAGAATTGGTTTTTGGGGGAAAGGAAATGGCGCAGTATGTCTCATTTATCGTTGGACACCCGAACCGCGCCGTAAGGAAAGGGATAAAGGAGGGAGTGAAAGAAGAAAGGAAGAGAGAGGTGCCGTAGTGGAGGGCTCCGGAATAATTTCGACCACCTGGGGATCTTTAACGTGCACTGACATCGCACAGCACACGAGCGCCTTACCGTTTTTCCTCCATAAAAACGCAGCCGCCGCGGTCGGGTTCGAACCCGGGAACTCCGGATCAGTAGTCGAGCGCCCTAACCACTGAGCCACCGCGGCGGGGTGAGGGTTACAGGCTTATGTGGATTTCTGACACAAAAAATTGTGTTTTATGAAGATTGATAAAAATACAATTTTCACCAAAGCAATCCATGATTTTGTGTATATATTCTTGAAAGCGTGTGCGTATTCTCACAAAATTCGTGGTGTCAAGATCATGGGCGGTATCATCTTCATAATCAAATATTTTTGAAGTATCTAGGTTGCTTATCATTATGGCACGGTACAATTTAAATGGCCGCTTGTACGAAATGTTTCCCCCCCCCCCTCTCTCTCTCTCTCTCTCTCTCTCTCTCTCTCTCTATATATATATATATATATATATATATATATATATATATATATATATATATATATATATATATATATATATATATATATATATATATATATATATATATAAATTAATTATTTCGCCCCGGCTAAGGTAGAGGGGAAGGCATGACTTATCGGCTACTAACATTTCACTTATGACTTACACCCGCTCGACCCAGCAGGGGGACGCTGCAGTTTTCAGACACGACGTGTTACTGCGGAGAATCAGGTTACTCCGGATAAGGTAACGTCCGCAGAGTGATCTATACAATTTTCGCTCCGGAAGTAGGCGAACATCGGCGCTTGTATAAACGCACTTAGCCATGAAGTACTCGTGTTTTTTTGAGAGCGTAAAACGGGTGCGAATCCGAGAAAAACAATGGATGTGCTTGGCAAAGAAAATGAAGCGCAATTAATAAAACATCAAGGAAACCTCTCGCTTCCAAAAAATGGATACAAAAGGGTATCCCGGAACTTTTCGGTTTTCGGATCATTCACTGTGACAAGCATTTTTGCGTTTGTTGTTGGCATCGCCTGCTGAAAATTACAATGAAATGTCGAAATGCGCTCCTCCTCGACCGCTCTGCTTGTGACATTCCATTCGGTGCGCTGGTGATGTGTTGCGGCTGGATATTTCACTTCGAGTGGACTCAAGTATCAAAAGTAGTAGAAAAGAACTCCCGAAACCGAAATCAAAACTCAAAGTTGTTTCAACTGATGTTTGTTTTGAAGTTAATAATACAAAAAAAAACACCAAAAATAAAACTAGAAGAGTGTTTACACAGCTTAAATGATTTATGCAAAAGCTAGCGCGACATCTATCCATTGAACCACAGTGCATTGAACTAAAGGAAGTCGAAACCGAAACTAAGGTCAACGTAGGTGCAATGAAGGCCGTAAATAAATTCAAACTTCCGTTTTAATATGCCGCCAGCTTATAAATAAAAAAAACACTGACTTATATTCTAAAGAACGCTTTTCAAAGTTGTGCTTTTAATAAAAATTAATAAACAATGCCAATTTCTTTTACTATTCGTTTCGCCTAGCGACCACCAGGGAGCAGCCCCATCGTCGTTATTTTTTTTTCTCTCCGCGTAATGGTGGCCGTGGTTGTTGTGTGTGTGTTCTTTTGACGGCGCTCCTCGTTGCCCCAGCCGCGTGCAATGTGACATTGAGGGAAGCAGCGAAACGGGCCTCCTACGAGAAGGGAACCAGCGACGCGCAATGCGAGAACTTCCCCGCTAACCTACATACGCGCCCAGAACCGCCTCGGGCGCCCGGGCCCCCCAATCGGCCACCACCGACGAAAAGAAACCGACGTTCCTCGACGGTGTCGTCCCCGAAGTCTTCGTCTACGCGTCGTCATCGCCCGACGTCGTTCCTCTTTCGGGTTGTTTCGTGAGCGCGGCGGCGGCGGCGGCGGACGGGAAAACGTCACGCGTGCGTGCGTCCGCGCTGCGCAGTAGTCGCGTCGTCGCGTGCTGTGTTTACCTCGACCGTCCGCGGACCGACGACGCTGGGAACAATGAATTCGCCGCATCCGCTGCTGCGCTGCTACTGCGGCTGCGTTGGTGGTAGCGCATCGGACGGGTCGCTGTCAACACGTCGTCGTGCCTGTGCAGTGGGCCGCACCTTGTTCGCGTAGTTGTGAGTTAACCAGCAGCGTCAAGTCTTTCTCGTGGTTTGTGCTGTGATCATCCCCCGCAACAATCCCTTCCTCACTTCCCCCCCACATCCTCGCCCCTTCAGTTACACCACCACCAGCTGTTTTTCTGCCAGCCGAGCCAAGAGAGGCGGTGGCTTGGCTGTGACGGCAGCGTTTGAGGGTCAACGACGGAGAGTGTGCGTGCGTTCGGTGGTCCGAACGAACGCTCTAGCAACAGCGGTGTGCCTCTGTGTACAGTGTTTGTGCGCGAGGCAAGGTAGTAGCTGCAGCAGCAGCGCGTCCGTGTTTCCGAAGGTTTTTCTTGTTGCCTCGCGCGCGTTCCTTCGCCGTCGTCGAGCCGCTCTTCTCAAGGCAACCTCGCGCGCAGCCGCCCTTCCCATGTCGCTATCATCGGCGCCGACGGCGGCAGCTACGCTATGCATTCCTCGAATTCGTCACCACCGCCTTCGCGTCGACGCGGAGGCCAGCAACACAACGGCAGTCACCACCCGGGTTCCTTCTTCACGATTCCTCGGTGGATGGGCGGCGGAGGCAGCGGCAGCAAGAAACAGCTGCAGTACCGCAGTCTTCGCTCTCTCGAGGACCCGACTTCAGCGTCGTCTTCCGTGGCCGGCGCACCAGCGTCTTCGTCGACTGGACGCCGCAAGCGTCCCAGCCTCTTCGATCAGATGGTGAAGCGCTTCTTCACGCCGCACATCAGTCACCACAACCGGGGGTCGTCTTCGGACACCTGGAACGGTGGCGGAAAGTACTCCGCGCCTTCGAGGAGCGGTTCGCTCCGAGACCTGCGGACGCGAGCCGTGGGTGGTGATCCCGGAGGCGGCGACGACGGGTTCTTCACAGGCAAGCGCCAAGACGCGGGTTCCTCCGCGGCCGCGCTCCCCCGCACCCATGTGCCCGCCGTGGCTGGGATCCGCAACGAAGGCAACACTTGCTTCATGAACGCCGTGCTGCAGTGTCTGAGCAACACGGACGCGTTTGCCGAGTACCTGGTTTCGCGCGCGTACCGCCAGGACCTCGCGGAGGCCAAGGGTGGTCGCGGTTTCGCGTCGTCGTCTTCGGGCGCCGGAGGTTGTGCTGGTGGCGGGTCGACCTCGGCGCTCGTCACCGAGCAACTGGCGCACGTTCTCAGCGCTCTGTGGTCGTGCCGGACCGACGGTGATTTCGCGGCACGCTTCAAGGCCTGCGTCGAGAAGCACGGCAGCCAGTACCAGGGCAGCGAACAGCACGACGCCCAGGAGTTTCTCATTTGGCTCCTCGACAAGGTGCACGAGGAATTGGCCGACGACGCGACCACTAGCGGTGGCAGTGGGGCGACGACGTCGTCTCGAACGAAGCGGGGGTCGCTGAAGCGCTCTAAGGTAGGCAGCTATATTATGCAGCACTTTGGTGTAAAACAGCAAATTGTTTTATCAGATGGCCTGGCCACCTGACTATAGTGTTTTAATGCTAATATGCAGTTGTGTCACAGCATTCAATCCTAAACTATCGCTGTTCTAGGCTTTGGTAGCATGTTGCTTTATAGCTTGCTGTGATCCTTAAGCAGTTTTTAATTAATTCTTTGCTTTGATCAAGTCTTCCGAGAGCGGCCAGAAGCTGTGTAGGAAGTTTTTTTGTTTTCGACTAATTATGATTGCCATTGAATTAAGTATGTAATCATGCTTATTGAATGGCATGGGGGAAACTCTCTTTGATGCACTTTTTTCTGTCTTTTTCTACTACAATAAGTTTTCTGTGCTGAGCTTCTTACCATTTTGCCAGCATAGTGTAAACAAATACAAGACACACTGTCTGCAGGATACTGTGCATCTGCTTTTTTTATTCACGTCAAGCTCTTGTAGTTGACTTAGAATGTGCGTATGGTAGCATAAAAGGAGAAACACCTAAGCTGCAAAGTTGTGTCTGAAGATGCTCCCAACTAATATCCTGCCAATTCCGTAAAGCTGAGTTCAAGACTGTATATCTGCACTTGTCTGGAATGATTACCCACTTTTACAGCAAGCCATTCTGGAAGTGTAGTAAGACGTGGAGTCTAGACAGTGGGCAGCTTGGGTGGTAGTCTAGATAGTATTGTGCAGCTGTGCTTTTGAAGCCAGGCTGCAGTGCTGTCACATAAGGACATGCGCCTAGTATGTATACAAACTGGCCAGCCGCATGTACTACTCGGTAGGATATAGCCGCCATTATTGTCAGCGTCTTCTTCTCTTGTTCCTTCCTGTTATTATCTGTCCCAAACCCCATTTTTCTGAGCAGACAAGAGGCATTTGCTTTTGTGGCCGACGTCTCTGACTTTCTATGTGCCAAGTTCCATATCTCCGTTTACACAAGGCTGTGGAAATGGCCTTACTGGGATGTAGTCATGAGTTATCGCAGAGGCTCTTTTATCTTTTTTTTTTCACTTTCACCTGCACAGGAAATGCCGGGGAATGTTGGTCTCTAACAGCTGTCGAGGCATGATTCACCTAGCAATGTCAAGCAGATGTCGCAGCCGGGGGCATTCTGCTCACGCTGTGATTGCTGACATTCGGCAGCGAAGCCTTATATGGCAGTTGTGGCTGTTCGGGATAAGGTGAAATTTCAAACCACGGTTTGAAATGATTACAAGCACCAGATTTTGGGTGTTTTCAATCAATATTCCCCATGGGACACCGGCCATGTAATGGAGCACTTGCAGCACTCCAGAGCGACCAAAAATTATTTCAAACTGGTGCTAAGGACAACTTCATATAATTTTGTTCTTAGTAAGATTATATTTTCTCTTTTTTTTCTTTTGTTGATGTTTGGCAGCAGAATGAGGTTTTATTGCTGAGAAATTCAGCTGAAAATTAAATTCTATTATTCCTGCCACCAGATTAAAATTTGGGGATGTTGATGGTCATGTTGAGGCAGTTCTGTAATCGATGGCTGGAAGCAGAGTGCATCTAGCCTCTTAGATCCACTTACAAAAAGGCTTGATGTCACCTCACTCTGCTGATGGAAACTACCAGTGGTGGAAGTATGCATATTTTAAGTTCTTCTCGGCCTTTTTCATTATTGGAAGTATTCTTTTAAGTTTATAATACAGTAAGTCATTGATACAATCTAACTTTAATTTGTATTGAATGTCGCTTGAAAGGGGACCACGAGGATTTTCCCCATCCTATTGAGATTTGGAGCTTTGCGGGAATATTAAAGTGCTCCACTACATGGCTGAAAAGCAAATCGTATGGTCTGAAGACTTTTTACAGAGGGTTTACTTGTGTAGTGCAGCATATTCTGGTCTTCTCAAATCATTTCTGTGCGACGGTTTTTGTGCGGGAAGTTTTATTTCTTTTCGATGAAAACAAATTGGCATTGTTTTAGATTTCATGCTGAAATAAGTATATGATTTTGTTTTTAGCAATCTCGGATAGTAAGCTGACCAATAGAGAAACTGCGTTTGTAGCATTAGACTGTAACAAGGTAACCATGTGGGCTAGTTTGTGCATTTCAGACATGCCTTAACCAGCGAAAGCACGAGTCCAGCGCTGTCCTGTGTTCTTCTCCTGGTGTCTCGAGCTTTCGCTGGTGAAGTTATGTCTGTAGCATTAGCTGTGCATCTCTCCTTTGGCTACTTACAGAAGTTTATTTTTACAGCAGTTGCAAGAACTTTGTAAACTAAAGTATTAAAACATAGCCAGTGAAACCAGATGATTCTGTTAGGTGGCATGCCAGGGTTATGTTTTGAGTGCCACTGTACAGGGCGGGCCCTTGAAGGGTGAGTTTTTGGAAGAGCATTGATATACCCGGAGAAACAGGCCTATGTAGATTTATTGCCACATTCATATGGCTCCTTTTCCTGAAAAGCAAGGTTGCGGTAAGCTAGAAAGGGCTGAAAGATGAAATGCTTGTATCACTGTCACTGGCCATTTTTACAGCCAAACTGCAGCAATGACATCAGTGCTGTGCTTTGTATGCGGACCTCTGAGGCCAGGCCAATCTGTCATTCATTTCTAGCTTATAACCATACAGTCCACGATTCTCTCGATGGCTTCTTCAGCTTCATGAGTGAGTGCAGTGTTGGGAAAGATGTTTTGCCTTTTAAACTCGAAATTCCGTGCCAACAAGTCCATATTTTGCTGCTGAATGACCATCAACAAGGCCGTGAGAAGCCAGACAATTGAGTTTTACTGAAAAAAAAAGATAGATAGGATTGTCCTCCCTTTAAGTGGCGATAAGGCCGATAGCTGTGTGGGACTTTGTGAACATGCACACAATGAGCACTGCTCGTTGTTCATGCTGTTGTTATGCAGGCCGGGTGACTATGTGCAAAGTTTCTCATGCCGGTGTATCTCTGTACATGCCGGCAACTTTTACACAAAGCTTACCATGGCTGGTGCAATCGTTGCGCTCATAATCTTTGTCCCCATTCACGTTGCGAGTGTGTTTACCACACGTGAGGGCAGGTCTGGGGTGGGGATAGGAATCTGAAGATAGCCAGGGCAACAACAGGCTCATATCAACACTGCGGAGAGATAACAGCAGCACTCATATGCATGGGCCCGGCTTCTGCGGGCTCTTATCTTGGCGGGGGATGTTGGCGGAATTCGAGATTCAGCCAGCTGCGGTCACCTGCGTGTGTGTTTGCTCCTTTGTGAGCTTGATAACATCAGGGACTTCCTGTAATAGGGTGAGGATAGAATCGAAAGGGCAACTACCCAAAATTGGAAATCTACTCTGGTTATAGGGTAGGGATAGCACATAGAGGTTAAATTTCCTTGATCGGAGTTCTGCATCTTCACTGGCAGCTTTGCATATCTTTCGCAAGAACATCACAGTAGCGTAAAGGTATGAGGCGGGCTTATCACTCGAAACACACGTACAGTTTGAGCCTCCATTGGAGTTTGAGTCATTCTGGTTGCTGACGCATCTGTGTATGCTGAAGTGTACCCTATGGTCTTGAGGGCCTTGAGAGAATAGCACTAACTCCACATGCCACTGCGTTATACGAGAAATTCCATACGAGGGGGTCTGCTGTATCGAGGTCCCTTAAAAAAGTGGTTCTGGCTGAGTCTTGTGGTCACATTGTTGCACTGAGGTATCTTTGGTTTTGTTTATTGATGCCCACACACACTTTCAATTTCACCAGGTATCATAGCAAAAAAAGGTGAAGGAATGGACAGGATGACATGCAGTTTTGACAATAGTTTCCTTCCGCCCAGGATGGAAAGCCCACGAGACAATTCCAGTCATTATCAGCTTGACTGCACCCACTGCAGAGAAAAGGCTTTTCCCAAATCTTTCTATTTAACCTAGTCCTACTTCCCCGGTTAACCCGGTTTCAGCTTCAACGTGGCAGTAACAACAGAATTCAGTCTTGTGTGCAAAGGTATTGTTTCCTTACGTGGTGAACATACTTGTGCATAGGTGCATCTGCACGAGGTTGTGACTGTGCTATGCTGTGTTCTCTCGCAGAGTCGGTCATCATCATCATCGAGGGGCGGAGGTGGTGTGGCAGCAGTGACACCGTGGCAGGGTAGTCCTGTGGCGGCGCTGTTTGCCGGCCAGCTGCGGCTGCGACTCAAGTGTCCCAGCTGCGGCCAGCAGAGCAACACCTTTGACCCGTTCGTGTGCCTCTCGCTGCCCATTCCGGCGGCGAGCCAGTGGCTCTGTCACGTGCACTTCGTCCCACGCAACTCCCCGCCCGTGAGAGAAAAATAAGAGTTTTTTCTTCTTTGTTTCTTTTTGCTGTAAATGGGATGTGCAGAGGTGTGGAGACTTTTACCCCTGTCACACGGCACTCCTAGAGGACTTTCCTGCAGAGACGTCCCATTTCACGAAAGAGCAAAACCCAAAAGGTGCTGCACCTCAGCTGCATGGTGCAGTTCAAAGATGGAGCAGTCATTGACGTTCCAGCACCACTCACTGTTTATAATGTACAGGAAGTGAGTTTCAGAACTGAACTGAAGAATTTTAATAATTGGTCGAACTTATAAATTTATAACAAAGCTTTATGCTTTCGCCGTGCAATCAATTTTCAACGGTAACTGATCTCCATTTAAGCTTTCCTGTGCTCTCAGCACACCCTCCTCCTTCTACGGTAACCCTCCCCGTTCTTCCAAAGTAACAGCCTCTGGGTATTTCCCGTGGCAACCACCCACCTGTTTGCCTTCTTACGCTATTGCCATACCCTCCTCCTTCCATAGTAACCATCCTCTGGTTGGGAATACCTTTGCTCGCGCCTCACTCTCAGTCTTCCACGGTAACCCTACTCCTCTGTTTAACTACTCTCCAGGTGCTTCCTGTGGCCACCAGCCACTAGTTGCACCTCTTATGCCCTCTCCGTACCCTCCTTTTTCTATGGTAACCATCCTCCTAATGGTTCTGGTGGTAACCACCCACTGGTTACTCATTCCTTCGCTCTTGTTAAACTCTCCTCCCACGGTAACCACCCTCAGGATGGTTCGGGTGGTAACTGTCTGCTGGTTATGCATTCCTTCACTCTCATCATACCCTCCTCCTTCCACGGTAACCACCTTCCAAGTAGTTCCCGTGTGCAATGCACCCACTGGCTACACCGACTACTGCGACTGCTACTACTACTACGGGTTCGACGACGCGAAACACAGGAATGGGCACTTTATAGTTGTCACTGTAAAAGTATAACTTATAAGTATAAGTATAAGTATAACATTGGTGGTTGGTTAGATTTTATTGTTTGTTTTTAGTTTTTTACACATGTCGTTGATTGGCCGATACAACATTCCAACTTATAAAAAATATATTTTCTGGTTCTCAAATTTAGCGTGTTCGACCTATACAGTGTATCGACCAGTGTGCAAGTAAGTACGGTAACTTGCTGTAGAGGGCTCATGTAGAGGTTGTGACACTTTTGTGCGGGAAGGGATTGACTATCATGAACCTGTCGGAAGGCAATATCTGTTTCACAGATGCTGGAGACTTGAGAACAATTTCTTCAGTTCTCCGTAACTGCGGCCTCACTCCTTTCTTGTTTTTCTTTTATTACCCAGACGAAGCTGGCCTTCCACACGGACTTTGGAGCGGCGATGGAGCAAGTGCGACTTCGGATATCTGCCGAGTGTCACATTCCTCCGGATCAGGTATAGTCCTCTGAATTGAATATTTTTTTGTACACCTTCAACTTTTAAGCTCGGGCTGTTTAGTGCCGTGGTTTACAAGTGAGATTGCTGAAGCCAGATCATGCTTTGCTGTAAAAAACTATTTGTCATCAGGGCTACAGAAATTGTTAAAGAAGGTTTTGGATTTCAGAGTTTAGGCCTTTGGGGTGGAATTTTGTTGTGTTAGACAGCCGGGGTGTGAAAAGGAATAGCTGTGGAGGAAATCTTGTGCACGATTAACAGCTTGTTGGCAGATGTTATTACTTTTTTTTTGTCTGCTCATCACCAGGTGGCAGTATCTGTCCTCCCGTCCTGATGTGTGATGTTTTGCTGCAGTGTTCTTTGTTTATTTCCCTTCTGGAAATATTTTCAGTGGGGATGTGATGCCTATAAATATATGAACAAACATGTTTTATCTGAAAACGGCTCACTGTCCAGTTGTCGTGTTTATATCTGGCTTATGTCCATGCAGTCCTTGGCTCTAGTGGAAGTGTGTTATCATTGTGGTTTCTTTTATATGGGGCATTGTAACCAGAATGTTGTCAGAGTGTACACGCTCACTATTTACGAATCCTATATGGGGCACTTTTAATGTGCCGGATTTGGAAAGTGAACTATGCAATCTTTTATCATGCAGAGTCCTTTTATCGCTGACCTGACAATTGTTTATATGCTCATGTCTAGTTTATGCTTCAAATATAACAAAATGTTATCATAACTCTACCTATGTCTTAGTTGCCAGCGTACACGCGATACATATGGTATTAGTCAAATGTAATGGAAGTTCCTCCAGTGGTAAAAAAGTTGAAAGTCACCCATTGTGATATAACTGTGTCAGTATTATTGAATAATTGCATCATTATTTTCCTGTTTGTCACTGGCAAGTGCAGCCGTTGCATTACAATCATGGTCTCTCTAGGTTAAGGTAAATATTGTATATATTTATTTATTTATTAATGCTGTAAGTCATGACAGGCTCATACAGGAGTGGGAACGAATCACAAAAAGCAGAAGTTGTTAATAAAACATGTTAGTAAAAAAACACTGAAGTACAGACCGGCTGTACACGATAGTCATCAAGCACATCTAGGTTGCAGAAAGAAAGTTAATTGGCTGCAGTGCCTCTGCTTCATCTCCTATCAAAACATTCGTCCCACAGCTGGCATTGTTTGGTCCTCTAGGCACGTTTCACAACAGTGAAACATCCCTTTTGCGTGAATTCATCTTTCAGCTGGACACCTACATCTCTGGCAGGTTGCACTCTAACATCTGCTTCAATAAGTGTGTTGGAAAGGGCCATTTCTTAAGTATGCTAGCAATGCACACATCATTTCATTCCAAGCAGAAATTAAAATTAATTCACATTTTTACACTGCGTATCAGTGGTGGTACGTACGGCATACAGCATTATACGCATAGGCGTGTGCAGTTAACTGGAAATTAGACAAAATATTGGCAGTTCCATGTGAATTATTCTGGCTGCCATTATCTTCAAAAGTGCAGTGCAGTTTATAGCGTGGGGACGTCTCTCCTGGTGCGGCTGTTCGCATCCCATGAACTACTACTAGTAGTACTATAGCACTCACTATGAGCTGCACCACACTAGGCCTGTTAGTTATTCAGTTAACAAAGCAGTGCAAGCCCGACAGTGCTAGAAATGGATGCTGTGTTAAACAGGCAGTTTTGCGCTGTGAAGCACGAACATGAAATCACAAAACAACAACAACAACAGAAACACAGCCGTTCATTGAACCAGAATGAAAAGGCACATAGATAAGTGTGGTTTTAAGAATGAAATGCTGACGTTGTATGCCACATCCTTTTCCTCAGCCTCAGCCATTTGTCGCAAGAATTTACCTTTAAAACCACATTCAGTCTGCACCCTTTGACCCACGTCATGCCCATTCTTCTGATGTATTTTGTGGCATTGCCCAGAGTAAAAGGTTAATTGTCAAAATAAGGAGCAGGACACCTAATTTTAGTCACACATATAAAAGAAGCATTTCCACTACACCAGGATTATAAGAGTACAGGACAAAGACCCTGGATATAAAGTCTTGTCATGATGCCTGGCTATCAAATAAAATTTTCATTTTCACCTTCACAGGAATTTTGTGATGGTCAACGCTTGATGGTTTGAAAACATGGCTTGTATTGGTTGTGAGGTTCGTTCATGGGTTTTCAAGCTGCTGGTAGAAGCTTCTGCCGAGAGCGGGAAATGCCATGGCTGACAGCTTGTGCTTTTCTGTGTTATCATTTGGAAGCTCACCCAAACAAAACTCTGGGTTGGAAGGCACCTCTCATTTTGGTTGGCAGTAGCTCTTTACACACCTGTGCTACTGTTCTTTATGTTGTTTTATTTCTGTAGCGCATGTCTGGAATATTTTGCATGCTCAAGCTTCTTCTGTTTCTCATACTGTGCTGTCATGTTGCCATGCCTTTGTGAATTCCTGAGCCATGCACAGACTTGGTTCATAGTCTTCCAATTACAAGGTTTGGAATTTTGAATTTTTGTCTTTCTTTCAGGTCTAGAGGTTTTGGAGAGGGAAGCGCAAGAAGTCTGAATTTTTAGTTTTAATTAATTTAATTCAGGTCCATTAAATGTTTAAACCTTATTTTATATTTAAAATTTGAAGCTGTGTTTTGAAATGAATGCACTAAAATGAATGCTGTTATCGCAGCCAAATGTTGATTTTACTGAGCTTGATTTTGGAGATCTTTAGGGTACAGCCTCAGGGCCAAGAGCCGTACTTTAAGGAGCAAAATTATTTTTGCTCAAGCAGAGAAGGCTCCCACATGTAAAGTGTATCTTCAGATATGTGTGTGGCCGGCTAGTTGGTTCTCCACAGTAAATTTTAAACAAGGCACACACTCAAAAAGAGAAGGTGACAAGCATACGCTCCTGTACTCATCATCCTCTCTTTCTGTGTGTGTTCATGGAGCACGTTTAAAATTTACCGTGATCTGTATCAGTTTGACTTGTTCAACATCGGGGGCAACATTGAAGTGAGAATGCACCAAAGAGGAGAGGCTTTTCTTGCTAATCTTATTCATGCTTATAGCATGCCTAAGGCTTGTATCATTGGAGCTGTGGCAGCGCTTTTACATGCGAACTTCGGCTGGTATTTTGCACTGATCTGAACAGTTGAGGCTTGGTGTGGTTGGAAATGTTTTGGGGGAAAACATAGCAGGCCTGCTTTAGAGCTTCCTTAATTCTCCCTTCATGAGACCCTGCAAAAAAAATTACAGCTGTTTATGGGGGTATGACAAATGATCAGCGCTAGCTGGTTCACAAATTAATTGCCACAGTGGTGATGCCATTCATGACTCTGAACTTGTTTTCCAATGCCACTGAACTTCCACTGAACAAACAGAAACAGCTGTAGCAGCCTATGAATGATTGGCCAGATTCCTGGTTGAGTTACTCTGCATGACAGTCTGGGTTAGGGCCTAGTTTGCTAAGCTGTCCTTTGTTGGAGGTTTGAGACTAGGACTGCGCAGGCATAAGGTGTTGTACCCTAGCTGGCAGCTTTGTTCACACACACGCACACACGCACACGCACATACACACGCGCGCGCGTCTTTGTTTTCCACGAAATGAGGTACGCAGACTGGGTTTGCAGAGGGGGCATGCAGACAGGGCTTGAAGACATGTCGATGTGACACCAACATCAACAACACTTAAGCAGAGAATTTTAGGTATACTACTGTAGTGCAAACTGAAGTTCGCGCTATAGTAGAAAACTTGGAAGGATATTATGCAGTACTTCATCAGCCAGAAATAAATTTGTGTGCATGCATTTTCTCATGCATCAACGTTTCAGTTTCATTTGGCTTTGGTCAGTGCAAATGTTTTTTCACAAACCCATGAGAATTGTGTCATTGAGATTGTACTACATTAGGCCTTTAAGGAAGTTAAATGGGAAGAACCCAGAGAGGCACAGGGGGAGAGAGAGCCATTTTCAACATGAAGAGCAGAAAATGGTTTGTACTGCACCCTGTTGGTTGGACACTTCATTCAGCCTTGAACACAGTAAGGAATGAAAATAGGGCTCCATGAACTGATAGGGATGCGACTGCCCACTAAAAATTAAGCACTAGGTGAATGCCAGAAAAATCAAGGATTCGTTGCGACTGCATCTGAACCAAGACTATGTTGTGAGTATGTATGGAGAAAGATTTACTGTAGTTTATTGTTTCAGTTAAATCCTGGTCTTGTACTTCTAGATAGGACAGCTTGTATGATGCAAGACTGGAATCTTGTACCCAAAAGTTTCTGGAAGAAAAATAATTGTGATTTTTTGTGTGCAGGTTCTCATTATTTTTGGGAACTAATTATTATCCAGTGGGACGAAAATTTTCACATTGTCAATTTTTTAAACAGCATGCCAAGGTTACACAGAAAAATTCCTGCCTTCTTTGATGACTAATAAACTTTTTGTTGTGTCCTCATATGTCTACACTGTTACTCAACACTATCTTTTTTTTATTCCAATCATATTTCTTTTGACACATTAAATTATGTAAACAAATCAGCATATTTGGCCTTTTAGTGCACTCAGACAAAAAAAAAAGCAAGCAAAGATGCGTACTCATTGAAACTGTACCAGGGCAGCTTTTCATTTCCGAAGCCTGGCTTGACATGGTTCACAATTTTTCAGATTTTATCACATTTTATAACAACCACATTTGTGGTGGTTGTGCTTTGTATGCGAGGATTTGATAGCGCCCATGCTGGGTCCTCAGATGTGGATGCAGTTGCCTGAAGGGACTATGGCGAATTCTTGCAGGGTGTCTCTTTCATCTTTCCTTTGTCGGCGAAGCGAGACACCCACCCTCAAAAGAAAGCACCCTGATGGGGGCTGTGTGAGGTGGCCATAAATCACTCTCTTGCGTCCATTTCACACGTGCAGTTGCTGCTGCTGGAAGAGACCAAGGAAGGATTTGGCACACTGTTCGAGGGTGACGAGATTGCGAGTGCTATGTCTGCGAACTCCCGCCTTGTTGCTTTGGAGCTGCCCCCTGCCAGCACAGACCCAGCCATGCCCAAGGACAGCCAGATCCTTGTCCTGTGTCGGTCCAGGGTGGGCACATCCGGTCCCTGGTGAGTCCCGCATGAACAGACTTTTTTTACAGCGACATCCCTGTGTGGCATGTTCGGCGAAGTTATGTCGTCATTGGCAGCGGCGGCATGCACGGTCTTTCCTTTCTCTTTTCTTCTTTCTCTTTCCTGTACCTGTTTCCCTTGTTGTACCTTGTGTGGATGAATGAGCGACTGCTTGACCGATATCCCACGCCTGTACCGTTGTTACCAAGCTCTACGACTGCCAGTGGCATTTTATACCAACCCCAGCAGTTGTCGAAATTTGCATTACCACAGTAGTGAATGTCCAGTGATTTTTTAAATTTTATTACAGGGCCTTTCATACCGATGCAGTTTTTGACTCGGAGAGTTAATACTCACTGTATGCTTTTTTTTTAAATCTAAAAATAGGCATTTAGAAAACAAAGTGTTACAGATGGCTGTCAGGAAGTGTGTACACTCTGAAAGCAATAATGCGACCTTTGTGGGTGCAATAGAGCGTTGCTATGTGGATGCTTTGCAGCTTGTGCACCAGGAATCAGCTTACAAAAATACCAACAAACGCAAAAAAGAAACATTTTCGGAAAGGTGAACTAGTACTGCTGCCAGCTATTGGAAGAAAAGTCAACATTCATCCAAAAATACATCAGAGCACACCATCCTGGGGTGGCTATGAAAATTGTTATCAGTCACAGGCTTCGACAATGTGGCACTGCTTCCCATGGCCATCGATCCAACAGCCCTAGAAGCCAGTGAGTTTAAGGGACTCTTAAGAGGACTTTGTTCAATTTTTCTTCCTAGCAAAAGCTGATTGTTCGGTTCTTTCCTCTTTCTGAGTAGAACACGATTATCTATCGATAGGGGGTCAATTCCAGTCAGTCCTCACTGTCCCTTTAAACACATTAGTATCTTTTAACTTACTTGGCATCACTTTTCTTACCTTTTCGGCTGCTCTCAATTACTTTAGCCTATGTATTTTTAACCCATGAAAATAAACTTAATTGTTCAAGACATCAGCATCTTTCAACTGTTTTTATTACGTTCTAGGCAACTCTTGATTGCTTCAGCCTGTATATGCTTAAAATTGTGTTTCAGACCTCAACTTTTCTTAAGCTTAATCATAGTGTAATCGCTCTGTGCTTGGTACACCACTGCATCACTGAATAGCAACTGCTACTAGAACTACTGGTGAGTTGCATCATTATCATCATCAGCTTGACTATGCCCACTGCAGGGCAAAGGCCTCTCTATTTCTCTGCAATTTAACCCTGTCCTTTGCCAGCTGCGCCACCATATGCCTGCAAACTTATTAAACTTCTTAATCTCATCCGCCCGCTGCGGTGGCTCAGTGGTTATGGCGCTCGCCTGCTGACCCGAAAGACGGCCGCAGTGGTCGAATTTCGATGGAGGCGAAATTCTGAAGGCCTTACTGTACAATGAACCCCAGAGAGGTCTAAATTTCCAGTGCTTCACTATGGTGTCCCTCATAGCCTGAATCGCTTTTGGACGTTAAACCCAATGAACCAACCAACCATCTTAATCTCATCCGCCCACCTAACTTTCTGCCGCCCCCTGCTATGCTTGTCTTCTCTTGGAATCTTGGAAAACTACATGCACAGAGTGATTCAGGTATATCAATGCCTAACATATAATTTCAAAGTAGAAAACGAGTAAGCAAAAATTTGGCATCTATAGTCCTTAAATGCTATAGCACTTAGGCTGCCATCTCACAAAAAATTTCTGGCTTCTCCGTATCATTTTGTTTTTTAAGAGTCTGGTTAAGAGGGCCCCCAAGTTTTTGCTGAGTTAGCATAATGGGCATCACCTAGTTAACCTCCGTGCCTTTCCGTTCGTCTTTATCTCTCTCTATCTGACTTTAGCACACATGCTACTGCTACTATGATTAGCCTACTTCTGTTTCTTATCTAACTGTAATCTGCTCTTTTAGGATGGCAAACTTAGTAGTACACCTCAAATTCAGCATAGCAGTCATTACAGCTTTCACTTTTAGAAACAGTTAAGGTTTCTTGTATGTTGCATTGGATTGTTCTGTGCATTCTGCTCTGTGTGCATGAGCTACGATTGTGCCTTACTGATCTTTCACTTGATTATCACTTTGAAAAACTTCATGAAAAATTCCGCATTCACAGTGGTGAGTTGTGCTTATTTGATGAGTTTGCCATCGCTTTTTTTTTTTCGTAGTTTGGGAGCTACTCGTGCGGCCTGGGTCCCAAGAGAAGTCTCGGTCACAGAGCTGAAGAAGAAGCTCCTCGAGGGCCTCCCCACATCAAGGCAGTCAGCTTTAAAAGACCAGGCAAGGATATTCTTGGTTAACAGTGCTAAACGACGTAGTGTCTAATTTTGAGCATGACTGAAATTTTTGGGCTGTGTGTTGGCATTGCTAAGTGCAGTTTCCATTGCTTCACCTTCTCAAGATTTTCATGTGCTGCTTTTGTTAATTAACTTATTGTGCTTTGTGGATGCCCGCGAAGAAAGAGCAATGGTGATCTTGTCCTTGGACTTCAAAATTCTCGGAAGCATTCTGTTGGAGATGCCGAAATCTGCTGCCATGTCTCCTTTTTTTCTGCCGCTTGAAGCCTCACTGTGATGATTCACGCCTTCACGTACAGAGAAAGGAACTTCGGCTTTGTTGCCATGCTGGCGTCGAGTTGAGTGCTCAAGCACAAATGAAAGGTCGGGCGAATCGGGCCAACATTGCGTTGCCGTGTTGCATCTGCGATCGCATTATCTGGAATGGATACAGATTGGTCGTGGCTCCGACTTGGAAAAGCAGGCCTGCGCCATGTCACAACGTTGCCAGCCACACCATTATCACCACCAAACAGTGGTGGCCTGCTATGAGTTCTTTCGTGGTTGGTGCACTGGGCGCATGTTTTAAGTGAAACTAAGCGGCGTGGATGTATGAAAAGTTACAGATGGTTGGCGCTGTGCCTATTTTATTGTAAAATAAGTTTTCAAGCCCAGATTCACCCAGCGAAAATTTTGTTAAAAAAAAAGAAAAAGAAGCCCGAAAAATGGTTTGTTGCAGCAAGAACTTTGCTGCGTTGTCTTCTGTGGCTGGCTGGCGGGGAATTAGAAGTATTTCATTGAAGCGGCTTTCATTGTAGTGATGTTCAACTGTAGTGGTTAAAAATGAAGGACACTGCTTATCTGACCACTTTTTAGAGTGCCCATGTTTCGACGCTGCAACCACGAGTCCGATACGTTGTCGGCATACTCTAAAGCAGGGGTTAGGTTTAAATTTTGAAAGCTGATGGCTTAGTTTCTGATCTGCAGTGACACAAGTTTCCATGCAGGAACCACGACCTCTTTCCTGAACTTTCACAGTTGTGCTTAGAAGGGAGCACCTGGGGTGTTAGAGCTTCAGTGGTGGCAGTTTGGTGTCTAGGTCGCTGTGTCACCCCCTCCCCTCCTCCTCCCAGGATTTGGTGGGCAGGCTGGATGTGCTGGTGTGGGACGCCCGTCAGATTCTCCCGGCGGATGTGGACCATCCGCTGTTCCTCGAGTTTGTCGACTGCCTGCTGGAGGCCTCCAGGGACCTGGCGCCGGCACCCCTGCTCAGGGTGGTGCTCCAGTGGGAGCCGCAGGCCGCCGACCGGTGAGTCCTCTCACTCCCGTTGAGTCGAACGTCTGCTGGAAGCAGCACGACTTGTTGAGAAGAGGCACACTAATGCATGCTAGGCACTTGAGTCATAGGAGAATGCGATGTATAGAAACAAATGAGAACTAATTGAGGTTGGCCTATATCAATTTAGTACCTTTTTCTAATTGCAAGAAAAGTAACTTTCACTTTTAGGGAAGCTTTGCAAAACTAGAAAAGGCTCAGGAAAGGAAAAGCTGGCATTGCTGCCACTGCCTATTTTCACAACCAATCTTCAATGACTTCGGTAATTTTTCTTTTTTTTTTTTTGTTGCAAATCTCAGGCTCGGGTGCATACTGCCATTCACCGCTAACCCGTAGTCACGGGTGTCATGTTAGGCTTCGTTCTGGGCACAGTGTGCTTGAATTGGGTGGTGGGAAAAAGGGTTCTGTTCTTAAAATCCAATTTTGTCACTAAGAAATGAATGTAGCCAGACGAACTTCAACAAAGCAGCAAATAGCTTGAACAATCAGTGCCAGGGGCAGAAATTGGGTGGAGTTATCCACAGCGTCCCTTTGAAGGGATTCTAAGGGCAGTGCCATCCCGTTTCTGCACACAGTAAAAATGATTGGTCAGCTCTTTGCTTTGTGATTCACTTGTTGCAAGTCACCCTAGTCACTTGCGCTGGCCCACACACACACATACACACACACACACACACATGCACACATGCACACATGTGCAACATCCCACAACACCGTGAAAGAAAAGTGTAACTTGTGTGCTAAGTTGTGGCACTGTGCTGTTGCCCAACGTGCCAAAGCTTCACAGCAAGCAAGGAATAGATTGAATGAAGAATTGAATGAGAAGACATGGAAACACAAAAGAAAGAGTACCACTGCCGTGTAATTTCCTTCCATTTTATACTGCTTGCTTCGGTTTTTCCTTGCGGTTATTATTGCAAATGTAGAATTTCATATAAAAACAAATAATTTGAAGTTTTCTTGTAATAGTCTCGCACCTGGCAGTTCGTTGCCAAGAGATTACCGTATTTACACGATTGTAAGCCGACCTATTTTTCAAAATTTGAAAATCCGAAGTGGGGGGGTTCGACTTACAATCGAAACGAAAACATGGCACTATAAGTAAAGGCAAGACAAACGAGATATTGGGCATGCTACAGCGTGGTTGTATTTTTGCTGCACGGCTTGGTCGCATCACTCTTGGTGCTGGCCTTGAGCAGCTGCTATTTCAACGCGCAGAACTTGCATTTCCTACCCGCGTGAGCGGCAGCCGATAGCGGCTATCGATAAGCAGCAAACTGGCGCCCCAAACTCCCCATACGTGGCTGCAGATTGCGGTTGCTGATAAGCGGCAGCGGCCCGATAATGCAATCGCGTTCTACGCGTAGTTCATGCATCCAACAAGTTTTCTTTTTACTTTCATATGCGCGCTCAGCACTAAAGGGAGCGTTGGTAGTTGATGGAAGGGCCGCTGTTCCAATTGAGGTGGCACCCCCACTCGGAATGGCAGTGTGGCCGGGGAGTGTTGGTAGCCGACGGAAGAGCTGATGCCATTCACACGTAGTTTCTCTTTGCCTCTGACTCGTTTGGCTACTGCCGGCCGCGTTTCACAAGTTTTTAATCTAATGCTTCGTCAGTCGTCGTCATCCAGGTCCGGGAAGTGACCAGAGCTCGTTCACGGCTACATTCAAAATGGCTGCCATTCTTTACTCTGAAGAAATGAACAGCTGCGCGCCGGGCCGCAAGTTCGACGTTCGCAACGGATGATACAGGTGTGGCAGCTGCAGCAAGGAAAATTTTCAGTTGTTCCACGCTATGTCGTGATGTGGCTGTTTGCAAAGTGCGGGATTCCGCTGGACGACGACGTTGGAACAACCTGTTGTAGGACCGCAGCAGCGATCACGACGGCAGTGCTTGTGAGGACGATGGCGCAAGTGTGGACGAGTAGTCCAGTGACTAGTACATTTTTATTTTGGAAATGTGCCAACGGGCACGCCCGCGCGCGCAACCGATAGCGGCTGGCGATAAACAGCGGCCGCTGGATAATGCTATCGCGTTCAACTATTCAAGGCGAAGCTTAAACAACCTCGGAAATTTTTTATTTTTTTTCGGAAATGTGATATGGGGGTGGGGGGTCGACTTAAATCGTGTAAATACTACTTTTGACTGATATTAGGCGACTCGAAATTTCTGTTCGAGGCATTCTGCGCTGCCTTTTCTCTTCTTTTGCCAACGGCTTTGTCACCTTTTCTTCCAGGAAATTCTTTGGTTCTCGAAACAAGCAAGTATTTTTTGCTAATTTCACAACTGCATTTTTTCCATTCTCATGAGTAATACAGGCAAGCCTGAGAGTCTGAAACAAAGCAAAGTGAACTAAAAAAGGAGATTTAATGGTGTCTCTGCGGAAATCAAGAATACGAAATCTGCCTGGGAAGGAGGTTTAACATGACAAATAGACAACCGATGGTTGCCTAGAGCAGGGGTTTTCAAACTAAGTTCTGTGAAAACTTCGTGTTCGTTGGAGGGGTTTTTGAATTTCTGAGCACCTAAATCCATGCATAACTCAGCCACAAAGATTTCTTCTTGCCACTTTTTTAGGGAGTAATCATGGGCAATTTGCCCATAGCAGACCATTTCAGCATACAGCCAGTCATTGCGAGTTGAATTTGGGCACTTTTGCTCACATGTTAGTCAGGAAGAGACCAAAGCCAAGACACACACGGGGTTCCTCAGCATGTTTTCAAAGCTGGTGGGGTACACCATGGCTAAAAAAAGTGTAAGGGAGTGGATTCAAAGAAAGGGAACTGCACTGCAGCAGCAGGAATGCAGGGGTCAGGTGGGCGCCTGAGATTGGGAAGTTTGCGGGGATAGGTTTGACACAGCTGGTGCAAGACAGGCTTAGGCAATTTAGGTCAGTGAGGGAGGATTCTCTCCAGCAGTGGTCGTAATCTGGCTGATGGTGAGGATACTTTTTCTCCCAAGATTCAATTAGGTAGTCTGTATTAGTCCTCACCAGTTCTTTTGAAGGCCCATTTCGTTTGTAATCACGTTTGCACCCATCACTTTCAGCATCTTTTCTGTTTTGCCTTTTTTTTGTGTCTTCTGTCAGGTTGTTCCTTGCCGAGGACTCGATCGTGGATGACATTGGTGTTGCCCAGCAGGAGCCAGAGCCGTCTGTGTCGCTTTCAGACTGTCTTGCATTTTACTTCACTGAGGAAAAGGTGTGTTGTTGTTTGTGCTATTCATTGTGTTTAATGGACACTGAGGGCAGTTTCATTCTATTGTGTTCTCTTCGTGGTAAAATTTAAATGTTTGGATTTTTGTGGCTATGTGGCTAGGGGTGCTCCTTTCTTTAGTGTAAACGTGGTCACCATTGCTGTTGTTATGTGTCATAGTGATAGGCGTTAGTACAAGGACCATTGGCTATCAGTTATTCGGATGTTCCTGTACTTATTATCCAACTGTATCTGGGTTATTTTGGACCCCTTGCGATTGTTTAGCACGCACTCACATTGCATGGCACACAGGCATTCTTGCATTTCACCTGTATCGAAATGTAGCTGCTGAAGCTGGGATTCGCTCTCGCAACCTTGGGACCAGCAGCCGAGTCCCAAAGCTACCATAGTGGGTTGGATAAGACTCGCATAAGGAGGCCGGTTGGGGTATAGTGATCAGTCTTGGAAGTTCCGTTTTGTTTGTGTGTGCCTATTTAAATATGGATGCTGGTCTAGTAGTTGTAAATCACCTGACCATGGTGACTAGCCAGCCCCTGTATGTGTTTTTGCAGTAGAACCGCGCCGTTATGTCCCCAGGTGTTGCGTTTTCCCGCCTGTTATGTTTTCTTGAGGTAGTCCCGTCTAAACTCCCATAAAAACCCGTGCAATACAAACTCAGCTCTTACATTGCAACTTCGAGCAGCTTTCCCAAATGCTACGCCACAAATGTCACTTCGCAATACTAGTTGCCTACTTGTGGCTGCATTTTTACAGCCTACGTTTAGTGCGCGTGAAACGACAATGCAGGACGGCTAAAGTGGAACTCTATAGGCTCCATTGGCACTGGGCACAAGAAAAAAAAACAAAAAACTGCGATCCGTTGATTTCGGAATGTCTTTGATGAGAGAAAACTTCAAATTTTGTTTTCTCTCAAATGTGATCTTCAGAGGTTCTATGGTGGAGCTGGCCTTTGCGTGTGGGGAGTTAACTAGTAGAGGCTTTAATAAAAGTATCAAGTTTTGCCCATGCTAGAACAGAACGGATGGCAAAGGCCTCTCTTTTTTTTCTTTTGATATGATATCAGTTTTTGACGTAGCAGTTTTCAGCGTCTTCCTGGGAACGGGCCACTAAGGAATGAGGGATGTGCTGCTTGAGATTGGGGGACGTGCAATTTGGAATTTGAGGATGGGCCACTTAGGAACGGAAAACATGCTACATAGAATTGCGAGATGTGCTGCTGTTTAGGATTCTGGATGTGCTTCTTGGAAATGGGCGACATGCTTAGGATCATTGGATGAGCTGCTTAGGAATCGGAGGACATGTTGCGTAGGATTGGGGAGCATGCCGCCTAGGGTTTTCGGATGTGGCACTTACGAAAAGGAGATGTGCTGCTTAGGATTGGGGGGCATGCTGCTTTGGAATGGGAGATGAGTATGGCATTTGTTCTGACAGCTGGAACCCGAGGAGGCCTGGCTGTGTCCCCAGTGCGACAGTCGGCAGCAGTGTTTGGCCCAGCTGGGGCTTTGGCTCTGCCCAGAGATTCTGGTCATACATCTCAAGCGTTTCCATCAGGTGAGAAGCAGCGGCGTTGCGTGAATTGAAGATTTACATCCATAGCCAAGGGCACGGTTTGCCTCCATGGCCCCTATAGTGTTACTGGTTTGGACCAGCACACTGACCTTGAGATAAGAAGCCTTAATAACTGGCACTGCATTCTTTTTATATTGGTTTAGTTAAGTTTTTTTGCAGTTTTGACTTGTTCTTACAAAGCTTATGAGACAGAAAAATGTAGGAATTGGCACAAACAAGCCTGTGTAGAGGGTCGGGTAAAAGGTACTGAAACATGAATGGTACTACTGTTTCTGAATACACTAACTTAAGACTCATGCCCAAGTATGAGTGCCTTACAAGCACCCACGCATAAGTATAAACAAAAGCACAAACACGAGTGTAGAACCCAGATATAAACAACGCTGTCCCATTTTGCCTTCGGTGGCACTATGGGAGGGGGCATAAGTAGCACAAGTGTGTGGAGCACCCTTTTGTACCAGACAAGTATCTGAGCCGAGGTTTGTTTACAAGAACAGCCTGTGGTTGGCTAGACCAAGTTGTAGGGTTCACATTTTAGCTGAGCCTGTTAAGTAATAAGACTGTTGAGCCTGTTGCAAATGTGAAGGGTACTGATAAAATGATTAGTGTCACTCTCATTATCATCATCAGCAGCAGCAGACAAACCACGCCGACTGCAGTACAAAGGCCTCTTCCAGTGATTACTGGTCATACTTACACTTTCTACCAGTCACGACCGCCGTATTGTGACAGATTCTCTCAAATCCGCCGTACTGACTCGGCTACAGAGATGATGCAGCAGTGTGAATTGGGAACGCTGGAAATTAGAAGAATAAAACATCGACTCAAATTTTTTTTCCAGATAATACAATGGGCATTAAAAATAAATAAAGAACATTATGTGAAACTGCCCCTAAAACGTGGTTGCCGAAAAAACCACAGCACGGTACTACAACCTATTAACACACGTATGGATGTGTATCGATATTCCTTTTTCCCTGATGTAATTGAAATATGGAACAAACTGCCAAGTGATGTTGTGGAGAGTGCGAACTTGCAACAATTTGAGCTAGGTGTCGATATATTTTTGAGAAATGGTGTGCAAATTTTAAATTCTGATTCATGATTGCTCATTGGAGTGCTTATGAGATGTATTTGTTTTTGTTCCCTGCCTGTAACGACCCTCATTGGAGGGTTAACAGTATGACCAAATAAATAAATAAATGCATTACTTTACTGGATGGAGAACTTGCTGCCTTTGGCATTTCCACTTCATCAGTACCTGCTCGTCACTTGAAGTGCCCACGGGTTACTCTATTTACTTGCATAGTGGGCACACCAGCATAATAAATGCACCAGCTGTTTTGTTTGCGAAAATGTAATTTTTGCTATCGTATTGCACTACACAAATAATAAGAACACCCCTGTATTTTTTGTAAATTTCGTAAATTTTTGAGCGAAAGAAAAGGGCATTTATTGTGCGAGTGACCTATCTGAACTGCACATTCTGAACTTGCATTGTACAGAACGGAGGCCGACACAGCAAGCTCGCAACGCGGGTCGAAGTCCCCTTGCAAGATCTGGATCTGAGTGGTCACCTCTGCCAGGGTGCAGCGGTGTCTGGCGGTGCGCTGTACGACCTGTACGCCTTCTGCAGCCATCACGGTTCGGGTCTTCAGGGGGGCCATTACACTGGTAAGCACCCAGCACCATGCATGTTCCTACCACGAAACCCAGTTTGAGGACTCTTTTAAACTGGGTTTCGTGGGTTCTTGGGCTCCTTGGAGAACTTTTTAGTTTCTCCGAGAATCTAAATTCATGCTTGTCTTGACTATCTTCTTTGCTTTACACACTTTGTTTTGGGACTGATCTGACCGTAATTGCTTATGGTGGACTGTTTCACTGTACAGCCATTCCTTATTATGGAATTTGAATATTGAATATTTATTATTTAAGGGCCATTCAACGCTTGGCTTTTTCATGCATGGTAGGCAGGAAGTTTACAGAAGTCAAAAAATGCCAAGTTCCTCAGCATCTATTGAGAAGCATTATAGTTCCTAGAATCATGAAAAGATTGAGGACCGTTTGTGTACAGGAATAACTGACATCTGTCTGATGGGCATTGTAGTCTCAAAGCCACGCTCAAGTGGTCGTTTTTGATACATATTTACAATCAACGATCAAAAATTCAGACACCTGCATTTTCGGATGTGCTTGATTATTCAGACATTTTCGCAGCACCGCGACATGGCCTATAGAGCCAGTGTATAAGAGCGCCTGAAATTTCGGATGCACCGCTACTGATTGCTTAATTTTTTGGACTTCGTTCGCACTCGCCGCCAATACCGAAGCCGCCATATAATGTGTATAGTGGAACCTCATTAATTCATAACTGCAGGAGAGATCGAAAACTTGATCAAACAAAACAAAATTCAAGCTTAAAGGGAGCCTGTTAACTTGCGATGCTGAAATTCTGCGCAAGTCAGCACGTTGCGCTCGTGTGGTTTCGAATTCTTACTGTTCTTGAATGCCTTCCGCCGCACGAACTTGAACAGTAGTCAAAGTTCGCGGAACTCGTCTGTGCCGAGTCTTTCATCTTGAATACGGGAAGAGATAGCAGTGAAGCGCGTGGGAGGCGTACGGCTTCATGGAGACGGCGAGCGCGGCAGGAAATGGTGGTGCATTTCAAAGCAAGGTCAGCATCCCCGCGGCAAAACGCACCGCAACCCTGACTTTTCTATCGTAAAACCGTAAACAATTGGTGTTTCGATGAAAGGCAAAAAGCCGCTCATTATTCGCAAGCCACCGCAGATTGCATATTGCCGGATACGATGCCGATTTTGGCTCTAGTCGCTAGGCCTAATGACGATGACCAAAGCCGACGGAGCGCTTGCTTCGGCTGTTTCTCGGTTGTTATTGTTTCGCCATCTTCGCGTTTCGGGCCCATTGTATTGCGGGCGCAGCGCAGTTTCCGCAGCAGCGTATTCGCTTTCCCGTTTAGACTTTGTCCCAACCCGTGCGTTCATCGGCGACATGCCGAGGGCAGCACAGCCAGGCCAAGCTCGTGAAAGCAGTCGCTGCCCATCGTCTGTGCACATGTCACGCGGTGAAATTTAGTCATGAGGGGCTTTATGATGTGTGCAATACAACTGACCCCTTCCTCCTGCATATTGGTAATAAGTTCGTGATTTTTTTTTTAATGAAATTTGATTTTCCGGACTGCTTGATTTTTCAGTCGTTTTCGCGGTCCCTAGAGAGTCCGAAAAATTGGTTGTTGACTGTATTCCCTTACCTATGTTTCATTATTCCTATGATGTCTCTGAGCGTAAACAAAGCTTGGTGCCTTTCGAGCGCAAAATAAATGGCACGGTGTGCTTGCTTCTTGAAAACAGTTTTTACAATAGCAGGCTGTTGATAGGATCCTCAACCTTTCCCTCTCACAGCTTGCTGCAAGAACCCAGTGGACGAGAAGTGGTACCTCTTTGACGACGCCAGAGTCCGGCGGGCCCTTGACGAGGACCTTGTGGCGCGTGACGCCTACCTGCTGTTCTACCGGAGACAGCCACCAATGTCCCGGACGACGCGTTCTAGTCCTCCGGGTCACTGGTTTACCAGGACTCCACTTCCGACAAGCAGGAGTCACCAGCAGTTGGTCCGTGGCTCACCATCTAGAAGTTCCAGCATACCGCCGCCAGCAGTCCGAGAAGAGCCATCGTCATTCCCATGTGCATCTTCTCCGAGTGGCAGCAGCGATGCAGACGTCTTCTTGCAGTCACCGGGGTCTCCGTCTTCATCTCCTTCTGTACACGAATTTGTCCCCAATCCCTCGCTCTCCTCATCAGCTCAAAAGCCGGAGACCTCCTACTCAACAGCAGGCTGTGTCGACAGGTCAAATCGCCTCGACAGTTCTCCAACGACAAGAAGTCACGGGGATGGACTGACGGAGAAGTCTCAGCACCGCCTCAGTCCACCACCGAAGACTTCTCCGACAAAAACATCACCTACCACGAGGGCCAGTCGCAGCAGCAGTTACCGGCCCCGACCAAATTACCTCTGCACAACCTCCTCCTCTTCGACAAGGGGATCGCCGCCAAAGAAAGTTGGCGGCTGTGCTGAGGGTGGGCAGAGTGCAGGAGTCGGAGCATCATCCACGGTGTTGCGAAGGAGTTCTCCAACGGCAGTGAAGTTGACATGGAATTCTGCCACATCACCAGTCGGATTGGCAGCCACGGATGCAGGCAGCAGCTCGGTTGCAAGAAAGGGCAGGGTTGCACTCCTGGCGGCGAAATTCTCACAGCCGGAAGAAGCGGCCTCCTCAAAATGGCCCTCCAAGTTTCCGGAGGGCGACGGCGGCAGTCTTCTGCCAGAGCGGACATCATCCTTGGGTCGAGTAGGCGCCTACTCTCCCGTGGTCAATGATGAAAACTTCTCCCCATCATCCTCCTATGTCCCTGTCAATGGCATGGCAGCCCACCAGAGCCAATCTCTGAATCGCTCGTCGCCCGCGCCATTGTCTCCGGAGACACTGAGCCGTCGTGTCCTGTCCCCCCGTGTTCCGTGGACGTCAAGGCAGCTCCAAAGCCACAATGCCGACTTTGGCTGTGAAAAGGTTTGTGATGTTTCTGGCTCATTTTCTTTCTTTTTATTTATTTTTTAATCATCATGCATTCCAATATGGTTCAAAGTGTTCAAAGAAATTATTCTAACAAAACTGAAGCCCTGCTCCTCTGCGACACTTGAAACATGGCAGTTCACAGGCTGGCAAAGTTGCACCAAAGGATTGTCTTTGTGGTGGCAGGAGGTGGTTAACGGCACAATGCAGGGTTAATTGGGGAGCAGTGGGAGAAGCCTTTGTTCTGCATTGAATGTGGCAGGGGAGGGGATGATGATGATAATTATAATGATGATGATGATGATGGCAGTGGAATTGTGAGTGATAACAGAGTCCCAAAAGGCAGAGGAGCAAAAGGCTCACTGTACTGCGCACTGCTTTGAACTAAACTGTGACGGGTATCTCCCATTTGGGGATACCAATGCCAAACCAGTGTTCTTTACATATGGTGCTACAATGAAGGACCTCTGTTACTATGTGTGTGTTTATTTTCTGCACTACTGTTTTAGACCACCTAATTCAAGAAGCAGTGTCTGCGAGTTGTTTAATGTTTAATGTAGTGGATGAGATGGATTGGAAGAGAGGATTACGATTTTTGTTGATCCACGGTTCACAGGACCTATTTTACAATGAATTGCTGGCCATTCTTGAAAGTCATCAAAATTGGAGTACGTATTTGCATCACTAACCTTCAACTGCGTCTTCAGTCATGCTGTACCCGGGGACACTTTTTTGGCAGTGAGGCGGAATCTACAGGGGCGGAGCGTCTGTAAATGTGCCACTCCGAATAGTTCAGATGCAGGACAGCCACCTCGCACGTTGGTTGTTGCAAGTTTCCTCTGCTCTGTCGGTGGTGTAGCTGGCGCCATCTATAGAAGCTGTGCATAACCGAACGTGTTTAAGCAGTTGATTGCAATAAAAAAAAACTGTTTTTACACGACGACTGTGTTTTAAGAGGAAACTGTTAACTGTAGCCAGGGGCTATATATTCCTCTGAATAGGAAGGGGCATGTTTCGGCTCGTAGCATTGGCTGCATAGTTGTCCTGGAATATAGTCCAATTGCTGTTTATTAAAACTTGTCACAATTCAGCTGGCCATGAATACTTTGAATGCTAGTTGATTATGCCTGCATTGTGGTAATGTTTAAGTGCCGAACCACATTTGCTCTGCAATTGAAGCTACTAAAGTTTTAAGGATGTGACCTGGAGATGTAAGGATGGATGTGGGCAAATTTACAAATTCACACTGCGTTCACGTTTTGAGCGACCGTTAGCCTGCAAAGGCAGTTTGCGCACGGGGCTCGCTTGTTGGTGTTCAGTTCGTGTGCTGTAGCCAGTTTTCAGTATCTCAATTTATCATGAGGTGGCATGTATTTCTCATGTAAGCCCTTTCGAGCTTCTCTAGGAGAAAAAAAGATTAGAGCGGTCACTGAAGCTTCGCCTTAAGGGTATGACGCGATAGCGTAATGGGTTCATTCCCATATGTGCAGAATTGGTCATTCTCTACTTTATATTAATACATCCCTGGAAGTCCTCATACTTTGCTGGCGCAGTGGTTAAGCGATGCGCCTCTGCCCTGCGATGGCAGGTGCTCCCAGCGGTGGGCCTTGTGTGGCCCAGGTTGTTGTTCCTGAGCGACCAATCATTAAATTAACTGCCACCTGCCACGGTGGGCAGTTTGCTCACTATCCAGTGGGCAGGTTGTGATGACGCTGCAAGGTCACGTGACATAGGTGGCCCACCTGCCTCCTAGGTTGCTCTCTGGGCACCACCTGCCAGAGTCATGCTCGTGATTTTTCGCTCACAACACTAACAACGCTGATGCTGGATTTTCTGGGTAATGGGGCCTTTAAGGCTATTGCGTTAAAATAAAAAGGGCTACCATGGCCTTTACCACACAATGCGGATTTCAGTACCTCGTGAACCAACTTTTCATCGAGGGGGTGGTAAGGTTGGCCAGAGGCCCTCTTCCAAGCATTTGGCCCCAGAAGAGTCGAGGAACGGGCCAGGAGAAATCTTGTGCCCATTAGAAAACTGGTGGGTACCTTGCAGCTCTGGGGATCGACGTCCCGGATGCGAGGCAGATGCTCCACAGGGCCATTGCTTTTGTGCGACTACTTCTGATTACCCATAAAATTTCCTGTATTCATCGAGGCTATCTTCTTTGCATGCTGCTGCTTCCTCTTCTTCATGTTCTTTCTAGCTCGCTTAGATAATATGGGCAACCTATGCATATATGTCGTGCAGGCCATACGTAACCATGTACACAACGTATTCTTTGGAAGGCATGGGTGCTCTTTATTGCTCTCCAGGTGCTCTTTGCAGCGTGGACACCATTGTGTTGCCACAAAGGTGTGTATGCGAAAGTCGGTGAAAATCTGGCGCTGAAAGCTCCAGAAATTTTTGCTGCATTAAAAAAGGCAGGTGGTTGCCTACTGTTTGGGAAGCTTTGCTCAAACATGCCCATTCATTTCCCTCGTGTGACTCATTTTTTTTTCTTTTTGTCGGGTTATATTTCGAACCAAGATTGCAAATGCTGTTTTAAAACCCCCTCGCAGGACATCACGAGCAGTGAACACAGACGTGCGCCTGTGGCTGAAGACGGAACTCCTGGGGCCCTGAAAGAATCGTTCTGGACGATCACCTCAGTCTGACCGCTCTCCCATTTGGTGGCCAGCTACCCAAAAGTCACAACAGCCACGGGCGAACAGGAACCCACATTCGCCCCAACAAGCAGTGGCCCGGAGTTCCACAGCATCGCGTAGGAAGCACTTCATGCGCGCACTACTATCGATTACCATGCAAATGCACCTCGACTCGTGTTGCGGGCGACAGTCGCTTGAGGTGAGGACGATGCGTGTGCTTGCGTGGATGTGTTTTCAGGCAGTAGTGACTCATGGAGCTGTGAAGGAGGCTCATGGACTTGTGAAGGCGCCGTTAAAGGGCCCATTTCCTTCCCACAACGAATCGTCTCCGAATCGTAAGCAGCTCTTGACGTAACTTGTCTAGTCTTGTTTTTCTTTTTTTGTACTCTTCAGCCCTTCTAACATGCTAAGAGAGCCCTGACTTTCTCGCCTCCCCAGTGTTTTACTGCGCCTTAAAATGACGCCACATTGCATTTTCTTGTCGCCCAAGAGTTTATATGTAATAAGCCAGTGTCTTTGGCACATTGAAAGGGAAGCACAGAGTGATGTGCAAGGTTGTGAATGCTCCACGGAGCATGCCTGTTGGTGTTAGCCCTCCTGCTCCCCCGACCTTTCTCCATTCCAGTTGCATCTCCGTTCTGTTATAGTTAAAGCGCTGTATTGAGACTGTAAGTGTTGATGTTTGCATAGGTTCCCAGAGCAATAAGGTAGAGTATCAGCTGTACTAGTAGCATCGTCATTTGCTTGAAGTTGCAGCTGCATTGTTTGGTTGCACCATGAAGGGGGAATTGTGAGTGTAGTCAGTTTAATTTGTGTAAAAAGAGAATTTGTCTGTGCAGAACCAGTTTTCTTCTTACTAAAGAGACATTGCACACATAGGTTTACAAATTTCTGTGGGTGCAAATAGATTTTGTTTGTGTTTCACATATGCTCATGGAATCCTGGTGGGCATTGGAAGCAGTGCTGCATGCTCTTTTAGAAAATGTGAGGGTTATGACTTGTCTTAAGAATTGGGGAAAAATTTAATTATTCGGAGCTTTCTGGCACATGGTATGTAACTTGGCGCCTCTGCAAAGAGCACTGTTCAAGGCTTCCGGCAGCCAGTAGCCCTTAGCGTGATTGTTTTGTGATAGTAGTGTAGTACAAACCTGGTGTCGCCGGTACAGAAAAAGAAAAAAAAGAAACTTCACACCTGATTGCTCATTGGTGCCTAAGTGTAACACATTCATTTTACTCACCATTCCCTTGTGGCGAGATTGGCACATCGAGTCTGTTAGCCGTTTATTAAATCGTGCGTTGCTTTTTCTTTTTTGCCTCACAATGACCGCCAGTGTGGCGGGCGGCATTATGATCCCTGGGCTGCATTTTGTTTGACGTTCAAGTGCCCAAACGCGCCACATTACTGCATTTTCCCCTTGACGGCAGAGATTTGGCAGGGAGGTTTTATTGACATGCGAAGACTAACTTGCTTAAACCCTCTTGATTTGCATAAAGCATTAACCAAAAATGGATTGATGAAATTAGTACATTGTTTGAGAGCCACCGATTGAAAATCACTGATGCAGTTCTGAAGCAGTGATGTGGTCTGTTTTGGCTTTGGACGTGAAACGGAACTTGTAATCTCGTCATTTTATGCCAGTAGATGTTGGGCGACAAATCGCCGGTCTTATATGACCAGTCGTTGCTAACTTATCTTAACTTCGCAAAGCCTGGTGCAGTCAGAATCAATGTTAAGGGGATCATGTTAGGGCTAACCTATTTAAATAAAGTGGTCTACCGCAGTCCGTATTGGCAAGAAGGCCAAACGACATACATGGGAATTGCTGGCTCTTTCATCGCATTTTTTTTTTTTTTCCCCCAGAGAGAGGGATTGTCACACCCCAAAAAATTTTTTAAATTCCATTTTGGTCAGGTGGCATGAAAACGATCACCTTCATATTGACTTTAAACGTTCATTGTGCTGTGGATCAGCTGAATGGTGTTTGACCGCCAGTTTACTCTTCACATTGAGTTTGGCCTCACTCATCGATATCTGCTGACTGGTAGTTTCACCCATTGAAGTGTTTTATAATTAACGCTGAGGGTAGGTAAGCTGTGCAGGTTTTATGGAGTGACTGTTTTGGTGTTGTGCATCGGTTTGGAGGAGTCTGAACAGATTGACGCTTGCTAAGTAGTAGTTCTTCCATTGAAAAATTGCTTTTTCATGTTGGACGCTGAGGTAATCTCTGGATTTGGATGTTTCACAGAGTGGTTATTCCAGCATTCCGTGCCGTATTGGGCCTGACTCTACATTGCATATATATAAAGTTGCAGAGTCATTGAGCTTGTTTCTTTTTGATATGTATTGCATCACAGCTGGCATGTAATTACCGGGAATGCAAGGCACTGACCTTATTGTTATGAACAATTGAATTGCTGATTGCAGTTCAATTGTAGTTATTCAGTTTAATTACTGTTCAATTATGGAGTGGCTGCAATTTAATTGCTAACTGTGAGTCATTTAAGAAGGCCTGGAGGTAATTAACGCATGAAGAGTTGAACGGTTCTGTACATAGTTAGTCGCTTATCATACAACATCCAAGTAAGTGCAGGCTTCATCACCACATGTATGTGAGGAATGTTTACAAGTCTTGCAAATCCATCCAGTCTCCATATCAGGACAGGCATGTGTGTATGTGTGTGTCATACACTGCCAGGGAAGGTTCTTTAGGTGTTTATAAAGAAATAGGCTGAAATATTTCCCTCTTACAAATTAAATAGAAAGAATGAGCCAAAGCAGGCATTTTGCAGGTTTTTACCCAGCCTATCTTGCTTTCCGAAAGCTTTGACATAGTCAAGTTCTGCGAGCGACTGCATTTATATTGTTTTTTGTCAGCAGCGTAAGTAGAAGATCGCTTGTTGCTCAGTACTGGATCATTTTTTAGCACATGCAACGAAGCTAGGAATAATTAATTTATTTTTGCATGCTCACACACGCACACTTTCAGAGTTACATGAACATGTGTTTGCTTGTTCATATAACTAGCTTTGCTGAATGGTTTGAGAACCTAAGTCTTGTCTTGTTCAGGCATGAGGTTCAGCACTTCCATCTTTCATGCTCATAGAGATCTGCAAGTTTGTTCTTTATGTATAGACATGCATCTGAAGTTATTTCTGGGTTATTGTATGCAGCTGCAAATATGCCTGTTGGCTTAGCTGACGTGATGAGCTCCAGGGCCGGCAGTAAGCTGCTGTTTATATATGTTGTTTATATTTGCTGGCTTGTGGCAGTAATTTTTGAATGGAAAAATAACACAGTGCAAAGTGCTCTTTAGGTGCGTTGTGAAGGAAATGGCAGCAACAGACGGACCACAAAATGAGAAGAATCGCAACAGCCATTTCTTTCATGTGCACCCCTACCAATTATACTAATCCACTGTGCTGCTTTTTAGGTCTCTCTTTTAATGCTCGTTTCATGTTACTAATTTGCGCTCAGGGTCATCATTGTAGCATTTTCTCCTCATGTCTCTCATTGGAAATTGAGCCAGTAGATAAGCTAGCTTCTAGAAATTCGAAATAGACACTGACATTTGTTGCGGGCTGTTAATGCACCCACTTCTTACATTGCAATTTTTTTCTCGCTTCTTTGCCCCTCAAAAGACTGTTTTAGAAGTTTATTCATTGCTGAATGTAAGTGCGTACCAAACAGCTTGATGTATGTATTTCTTCTTTTTTTTTCTCTCCTTGGAAGCCGTGTTTGAAGCTTGTTCACTTGCTGCTGAAAATTGTGTGCTTTTCCGAGTTTTTCGCCTAACGTCGGCACACTGGGGACAAAAGAAGTTGACACAGATCAATCTATCAGCATTTTTTACTGGCAAAGGAGTTACTTCTCACAAAGTGCGGAGCCTTTTCTGAACTAGAAAAGAGCGATAATTGAAAGACTGGTGGCACCACCATAGGCATGCTTGGCAACTAAACTACATGGAGATTTCTTTTTGTCACTCAGAAGTGGAAATGAAAGGTTGCGGGCTATATTATTAAGGTAGCGCTTGCATCACAACCTCTAGTGCACATTTATTTCACAAGGAACAGGAAAACAAAAGCTAAATATGGAAAATTAAATGAAGAAAACTCATGCCACTCGACGTCACTCAACGTGACATGATTGAATTTGAGTGCCGGGGAAGAACTATTTTAATAACTTTAAATTTCATAGCAATGAAAGTATCTTTTCCTGCCATGCACACGTCTACGGTAGCCTCATGGAAGGCCCAGTTATTGAATTCTATTCAGAAAAAGAGCTTTACGGAATTACTCTCAGTATGTTTTTAAATGTACAAGCCCTTTATATCGTACTGAGTCCAGTCACGAAGATGAAACCAAGTATAAGAAGCCATTACTTGTAAGCTATGCAAACTGGCACAGCTTATACGCTTAGAAGATGACCTCAAACATTCTTGATAGCCTATATTTTCTTGATGTACGATATCTTGATGGGGTTTTTTTCTTTATTTGTAATGAGCCTGCCTGTTATATTAGCAGTAATTACTGCTCCCAGATTGTGATTTGCTGCAATGTCAGTGGTTGTTGTTGCTTTTATCTCTGTTAGTTCTATGGTCTTTAAAGCACCACACACTCATAGGCTACATGTATTCAGGAGGTCATGAAAATGACAGGCTCAAATTGACTGAGTCAGCCGTGTGCTATAGTTTACCTTCAGGTGCTTGTTTGCAGACAGGATACAGACATTTTTCAATGACATGAGACATCTGTCTTGGAAATTTTACCGGCTACATGCCATTGTAACATAGATTCAGTCTTCGAAGCCTTTCCTGCTCAGTGGACCAATATGACCTCATGTCATGTGTTTACGTGCAATGACTGAAGGGGAACTGTTTACGTACTGCTTTAAAAATATATAAAAATGTCTGTTTTCACCATATTTCCTATGGTCAGCCCAATACTTGTGTGTCTGACCAAGCACCGGCTCTGTGCACAACCAAGAGGACATCAAAAATATCAACTGGAAGCTAGCCAGCCTTTCTTTTTAGCGGGTTTATCAATGCCTGCATGCAGCCTTCAGTTAATGCGGTTGGAAGGGTGTAAAGTAGTCTCACTTTGTCTTACTTTACAGGGACTAGGAAATTGCTGTGAAGATTTCTGGTAAATTTTTTCAATGTGTAGAACAAATGCGTTTGAGCATTCACACTAAGCAGGAATGAAGCCGTGGATTTATTAAATATTAAAAACAATGATTTTCGGAATTCAAACATGGATTGATCACCACCTAGTGGCAGTTTTTTTCTAAAATGTATGTATCATGACTGTAGTGATGTCATGGAGAGTAAGAGGGAGCCTGGTGCCGTCATTAGCTTTAAGCATGGTGTCACAGCTGTAATTCGGGTAGGGAGACAGTTGTCTCTTCTAGGGACCATACTTTTGCAGTCGTCTCTGTGACCAGACTGAACGGGGGAGGGGAACGGCGCCTGTGTGCCGCTGTCTCTGCGGCAGGTTAGTCCTATGCGCCCGCCGATGAGTTGTTGCCACCAACACCGGCGTTCAGCAGCCAGTGTCTACACAGGGCAAGCTTGTAGGGTCTGAAGACTATAACAGAAGTTGCACCGAGTCGACTTTGTACTCGCAATGAGCAGTGAAAGGTATGCAAGTGATTGCGCCGATGGGCGCTTAAGTGCGTGCGGCCACCGGAAGTAAACAAACCAGGTAGCGATGCATGACGTATTCATGGGTGGGGTGCAGTCCCAATCTGTAACCTTTATTTTTTGGGGGAGTGCTGAATTGTATGAGATGAGGCAGTAGAGGAGGAACATGACTTACATCAGAGGTGGTCTTTGCGGGTATCCGAGTCAAATTTGAAAGCTCTGCATGGACCCTATAATTTAGATATCATTTTTCAAAATCGCTGCTCGCAACCGATTAAGGTTGCGAGCTAAGGTGGAAAACACCACTGCGTCCCCTAGCCCGATGACGTCAGTGGGCAGTCTGGGCAACTATAGGGTTCATGCTGAGCTTTCAAATTTGATTCGAATACCCACAAAGACTGCCTCTACAGTTCTGTTGCACTAGAATATGCCCATCAAAATTATTTCAGGCTCCCTTTAACACCCAGTTAATATCATTTCCTAGTCCCTTTAATACACTGTCAGAAAGGTGTTAAAAGGGTGTTAAAGGTGCACTAAAGAGGAATCTGAACTCGTCTTTTTACCGCGGGAACTCATCTACATATTCCAGGCATTCTTAGAAACTCTGAATTATTGTCCTGTGCATCCGATTTCCCTAATTAAATCAGATTAAACGTCCCGGCTCCCGCCTTTTTCTTTTACTCAATGCGGTAGGAAGCAGGAGTCAACCAACACGTCAGCCAGTCCCTGGCGGCTTGCCGCTCTGCCATCGGCGGAGTGATACGTAAATCAAAGAGTCCACGTGTATTTTTATTTCCGTGGGCCTAATTTGTGGCTATATTGTCTGTGACTGAAACTGTTTATTCAGAGAAACCTTAAAAACAAAATAAAAGCAAAAGCGAAGCTGCCACTGGACTGGCTGAAAGGCACTACACGCGTTGGTTGACTCCGCCCACCTACTGCACTGAGTTAAAGAAAAAAGCCACGAGCCGGGACATTTAATTCGATTTAATTAGGGAAATCGGCTGCACAGGGCAATAATTCGAAATTTTTAAGAATGCCCGGAACGTCTAGATAAGAGTTCCCGTGGTAAAAAGACGAGTTCAGATTCCTCTTTAGTGCACCTTTAATGCTTGAACTCTTCCCTGGAGATGTTTAATATGTAAATTGTGTAAAAGGAGGTAAATATTTTACTAGCACTTTCAACTGCCACATGATGAGATTGAGCCAGACTTCACCCCAGGAGACTACCACAAGGGTGTATTCATTCATGCTGTATGCTTTTACACGCACTTTTTCTCTGCCTGTTGTCATTTGCAGAGCCAGTGTTGGATGCAGCTTTTTTTTTTTTTGCAAAACCCTGAACAGATATTTAGAGGACTTTTTTTTTTCTCTTTCTCTCTCTCTACATACATTTTTCCTCCTCCTTTTAATTATCATTGCACCCTTGACTTCTGTGAGAGTCAATGGTAATTGCAGCTTTCCAGTAATATTCACACAAAATTACTCTCTCAAGAAAATTGTTGACTCTTCAGTTGTTGTTATCCTCCACGCTGAAAGATGTAGGGTGATTATTCTTTCTAAGTTGCAGCAATAATTCAGCGTTACTGTGAAACAGAATCGTATTTCAGCACATGTACTGTCGCAATCAATATTAGTTGCAACACTCAGAATGTAATAGGAGCACGGTTCACGAAACAGTGCCGGTGCAGTGATCGTTGAAAGTTATTCATTTTGTTGCCAGTGAAACGACCCTAGGTGGACGTCAGGTACCGACCGGTTATACTCTGGGTGCAAGCTTTCCCCTGGCCTGATGCTCTGCTTTTCTGGAGTGACAAGCTTGGCAAATGGATCTTTAACCCCATTTTGAGTAGAGGGAAACAACTTGTACTATGGCACTATTTGGCCAAAGCTACCCTTGCATCATAAGAATTCATCATCATGATCATGGCCAATGAAAAGAACAGGGCAATAAAAAGAACAGGGTATCCGAATGCACGATTTATGCTCCTTACGAAGACGCATTGATTTGCTATAAAGCGAGCCTCATTTGTCTGCCGTGGACACATTGTAGGTCATATTGAGTGTGACAGTACATGTGGATTGAGAATATTGGTTGCTGCTGCACGATGGTTTCACCATTTGCCATGTAAAAAAGGAAAGAGCTTACAATGTAACATGTTCAGCCTGGCAATTCAAGTGGCAGCAATAGTCGATACGATTTCAGGCAGCTGTCTGTGATACAAAGCATAGCCGTATAATATCCCTGTTTTAGGGGCTGCTCTTTAGTTAGCTTTGCATCTTTATTTTTTTAACTTTGGTTAAAGTTATTCCTCGAAAAGGGTAACAACTGATGATATAAAAATAGGAAAGCAGTAAGTTATATTCCTTGATGCACACAATATACTGACTAGAAGATATGCATGTGTTATTTTTTGTACATATATTCTTTATTCCTAGTTCATGTTGCTGCAGGCGACAAGATTGCAGATACTGATATCAGCACTGATAGTCGTTGACGTGTTTGCGTCACTTTGACGGGACTGTAGCTCGTTCGAACAATTAGTTGGAGGTATTTCGCTGTGCACTTTGTTCTGTTTCACCTGTAGAGTGTACATATGAGAGGTTTGTTTTATTTGTTATATAGTCTATATGCATAGTTACACACGTTATTTAGTTGTTGCATTTTGTTCTACTCCCGGAGTTTGTATTTTGCAGAGTTGCAGGCCGTTGTATAGTAGGGTCACGTGGATGGCAGGTGAACAGGAATAGAGTCACCTGTCCCTCTTTTTGTATGTTTGCGCTTGTGCAGCAAGATGGCAAATGGGTTGTGATTGCCTGGTTTTTGTGGAGGAACATTAGTCATACAACACATTAAAAGATGGGCCTAAGCAGCTAATGACGAAATTCATCTGTTCTTTAAAGGAAGTCGCAGACGAGTAAGGCTTGTTTCACATGCTGCAGTTTTGGTCAATCTGCGACTGGAGAGAGCATTGGTCTAGTCGCAGGCGGCTTGTGACAGGTTTCCACCAGGTTGGAATTAAGTCGCAGCATCGATGTGATCGGTCTTCAAGTGACCAATAGGGAGCTTCGTGATGTCATGTCACGTGTAGTCCCATGGCAGCTTCTGGCAGCTGTGCACGTCGGCCGCCTGAATTTGCTGGAATACACTGCATTGGAAAGCACTCACCGAAAATCGCAGAGCAACATTAGTGACTGCAGCAAATTTTTTCGCTGAAGTCACATGATGTGAAACGGCCCTAATCTACAGTGCAGTGCTGTCACGCCGGATGTGCAGTGGATAGCACTGATTTTCAGCTAAAATTGCAGATTTAATAATTTTCGATTGTCTCTCATAAGCTGGCGTTGCATTTTTTTGTTTGTTCTGGAACTCTGTCATTGTTCAAGCAAACCCAGGAATCGAGTGTTATCATGATTTGAGTGTACTTTCTTTGCCTAGCAGTCCAGTTACCTGACTGAGTTGCGCGCTTCGTATGTCAAAGATCTGTTGTGCTGAAAAGTGAAACTCTGCCACCATTTATAATATCCGTGTTATGAAATAGTCATAGTCAGTCAAAAACGCGTCATTATGATTTTATAATGAGTGAATGCAAACTTCAGCAATTTGAACGAAACTCAAATCCTCTCTGTTTGGCTGACCATACTTTGCTGTTGGTATTAGAAATGGTTCTGCTTTGGATGTATGTTGGAATTGTCTGGTATTGGGCTTTATGATGTCCTTTGTACGCACCATTGTTTCTGAAAGTGTCTAAAAGGTGGTGATGAGAGAATCATTGTGACAATTTTTTGTTTCGTCTTCCAACTTCTAAATGACAGAGCAGTGTTTCATATGCATGGCCTTCGATGTTGTGATTCGATGAATAATTGTTTATTTGGTTTAGAATCCCCAGTTTGAGCCTATATTTAGAGTGGAACCTGGTTTGGAGGAGTAATAAATCACATTTCTAAAGTTTTGCCATGTTGCCTGCAGTGTGCCATTTCATATTCGGCGACCCAGGTTGCTCTTCCCAAGCAACCTCTCGTAACCAATCATTAACTGCCACCTGCCACAGTGTGCAGTTTGCCCACAATCCGGTGAGGTTGTGATGATGCCACAAGGTTAAGTGACCTAGGTTCCTTTGCTGCAAGGTTGGTTTGCTGAGGATTTTTTTGCTCACAGCCAATGACTCCGACGACAACGCCGGCTTTTCTGCTACATGGGGCCCTCAGTACGGGACCTGGGCCCCTGTCGCATTAATGCTTCAATAGTTGTCACTGAATTTCATTACACACTGTCAACTGTTCTGTGAGTATTTGCAGCGATAGCTGCTAAAGACCTGTTCCTTGTGTTTATCGTCGTCATAGTGATAGTAGTAAGGTAAGCAGAGGGTGCCATATTAAAAAATGTGTATAGGCTTGAATGGGTCAGCAAACAGGATTATGGCACATTTGGTGTGGCTTTACAGGATTAAGGTCCCAAAGCGACTCTGGGTATAAGGGACGCCGCTGTGGAGGGCTCCGTATAACTTCGACTGACTGGGGTTCTTAACGTGCACTGACGTCAAACAGTATGCAGGTCTCTAGCAATTCCCCTCCATAGAATTGCGACCGCCGTGGATGGGGTCAAACCTGCGACTTCCCTGTACTGTGCGATGTCGGTGCATGTTAAAGAACTCCTAAGACGTCGAAATTACCCGGAGCCCTCCAGTATGGCGTCTCTTTTAGCCCGGGTCTGTTTGGGACGTTGATCTTGTATGCAGCTAAACTAGTTTTTTCCTCCATGAGGTAAAACTATGAGTATGACGTTAGGGGACGAAATGGCACATAATTTCGGTTTCTCTAATCCAAAATGGCGGCCATTAAAATAAGCGTGTTTCATTTATATGTAGCTGTGGCACAGAGGCAACCGCGGGAATACCCCTTCTGCACGCTAACTTTGCAGATTGCCTCCAACATCTGGCGCACGCATTTGCTTACCGTCGGTTGTGCGATGCCGATGTGCGCCTCGTTACCAACGGCAGGTTGAAAGCCACCCGTGGAAAATAACCCCAGTGCACACAGCACCTGCCACCGCACCGACAACGCGCTCGCACGCGCATCTCCCAGTTCATGGCGACTTCGTCGCATACCCAGTCCACTGTCTGCTTCTCCAGTCGAAAAAGGCGGCGAAACAGCTCGTCCGGCAAGTCAACCACGTCTTCGTGCACCTTCCTCGAACGTTGCTCGTGCCGGCGCAGCCGCCTGAGTCGTATGGCCGCGTACACCGCCGCCATTTCCTGTCACAAACGCAACGGTAAAATTGACCGCCTCGATGCGATCAGAAAAAAACTCAATTTGAGCTTGCATAATTAGGTGTGCAACGTCATCACTTCTGCCACATCCGTGACGTAATCTGCAGCCACCCATGACGCAAAAAAGCAATATGGCCGCCGGCCACGACCGACCAATAGGAGCGGGGTTAATTGACCTGTTCTTGACAAGTTTTTGACAACTTTGCTATTTGACAGTTCTGTAATACGGCCCCAGGTTCAACAGTAGTTAAACCACAGCAGATTTTTCACAACCGTTGCATACATCTTAACATAATAGCAATGCACTGGCTGTAAAGCCGCAATTTCATGCGTATTCTCTACATATTCTTAACCATGCACGGCGGCAGCCATAACGGTATAGCGCCTATTGGTTGTCGGCCGTTACTGTGCGGATCAAATAGTGGTGATACTAACCTGGCGACAAAAGTCTTCTCAGGTCCTGTGAATAAAAGCTGTAGAAATATGGCCGCTACAGACATCATTTCTGCAGCGTTTCTGAGATCATAGACGTCAGAAGTCCGAAAATATTCCCCTTAAAGGGTATTGTTAGCAGGATATGCTACGCAGCACCATTCCTGAAAATAAGACCGAAGAAAAGGCATTAGAGTCAATCATCAGGAAATGTGTCAAACGAGCGCCAGGGCTGCCCATTTCCACGTCCAACGATATACTGGAGAAAATTGGCCTGCATGACAATTGGAGATAACTAACTGAAGCTGTTAAAACATCGCAAATCGAAAGACTAACATCCACAGCCGCAGGAAGGAAATACCTAGAGCTAGCGAAATGGGTAATCGTAGATAACACAGTGAACACTAGGACAGATCTGGGAAGAGAAATGAGAGCATCTTATTATCTCTTCCATGCCCAGAAACGCATCCTATCCAGGACAGAGGCAGAAGGAAAAGCAGGGTCGCACAGCTGGCTGCTATGCTAGGCAAGATGCCACTGGGAACCGTGGCCTACACTAATGCCGCGAGGCACGCTAGGAGACTCCGTCTCAGTAGCCGTCGGAGACACAGGCAGAAAGTTAGGCGTTGTAACACACCTAGACTTAACACCGGTCGTAGCGGAGGAGGTGGCGATAGCGATCGATCTAACTCAGCCAGGCACCAAATATGAGTAAGTGAAACAGACTTCATCCCAGCCCACAATATTCGTTTCATCTGGACACCTGCCCACTCGAGTCTGGTTGGAAACGAGGCCGCCCACAGGCTCGAGCGCTCCTCTTTGCCCCGGGGAGCAGTGGACACCTCAGACGATTTCAGCGCTGAAGAGGAAGCCAACAGCTTTAATAGCGCCACAGGCAATCAGAAAAATAGCAAAAGGATCTATCCTCCTCCGGATAGGCCCCTTACCTCGACTGAGGCCTATGACTGAAGACTTCAGGCTAGAAACTTTGCTCTGGAGGAGCTGGACAGGAGGTGACACGAGGGAGGGTGCGGAGGTGTGCGAGTTCTGAGGGCATACCGCTACACCCGAACACATATTATGGAGATGCCCCAGTGGATGGCAGAATTAATAATGCAGAGGAACGGGAGACCATACTCAGAAGCGCCGACCTTTGTATATGTCGCGAATTGGTAGCGCGTCCGTGACTTTGCGAAGGGGAACGCTATCGCGTGCAGATTCGAATAAGAGGACAACAGATCAAACAAAACAAAACAAAGCCGTATTTATAATTTAAACGAAAAGGACCAATAAGGAACGGAAATGAAAACAAGAAAAACACGCACTCAACATGCGTACAACACTACAGAATAAAAGGAAAGAGTTCACCAGGTACCGAGCGTCCCAGGTGAGGGGGAGATGCCTTGCAGACAGGGCGGACCCGGGTGGTTGTAGTGCGACGCGTCGCTGGCGCTGCGTCGAAGGAAGCGACGGAAGGGAGCCCGGTGGTATTAATGAGCTGAGAGGAACACGAGGAGACGCCGGTGGTCTCCCGTCAAGAGCCCGAAGAACTTGGCAGCAACAGAAAGAACAAGCGTAGCCAGGACTTGTCGACGGCGTCCCGAAATGCCGGAGGGTTTACGCAGGCTATCCAAGGGTGCCTTTCGGTAGCACGGACCCTTAGTCCGACGGCTGCCACCTCCACGTTTGAAAGGAACGCAGTGGGCTTGCGTCGGTGATCCAAGGGAGGTCACGGCAGCACGGACCCAACGTCCGACGGCTGTCAACTCCACACTTGAATCATCACACGACCTCCGCGGCGCTGTCTTCCTTACAATAATAATAATTGGTTTTTTGGGGAAAGGAAATGGCGCAGTATCTGTCTCATATATCGTTGGACACCTGAACCGCGCCGTAAGGGAAGGAATAAAGTAGGGAGTGAAAGAAGATACGAAGAAAGGGGTGCCGTAGTGGAGGGCTCCGGAATAATTTCGACCACCTGGGGATCTTTAACGTGCACTGACATCGCACAGCACACGGGCGCCTTAGCGTTTTTCCTCCATAAAAACGCAGCCGCCGCGGTCGGGTTCGAAACCGGGAACTCCGGCTCAGTAGCCGAGCGCGCTAACCACTGAGCCACCGCGGCGGGTCGCTGTGTCTTAACACCTCGGTTTTCTGGCACGTCAGCTCTCCGCTCCTCGTGCTCGCCACGCTCTTTGTCGCCGTCGCCTCGCACGAGCACACGCGCAACGCTGGGCTGGCACGCGCAGCGCTCCGCTGTCCGACGCACCACTGTCGACGCACCGCGTTCACAAATACTCCCAGGATCTTTTGTGCATATCACAGTATACAACGATACGCTACCCGCCTGGCAGCAGAATCTGCGCGACTATATCGTTGCTAGTCTTCCAGCTGCGACGGTGCCCCTTTTCTGCCTTTCTGGCTTTTTGGTTTGTGCGGTAGCAAAATACAGTTATTAAGGCGAAAACCTATAATGGCTCATACTCGCGACCATGGATCTGTCCGGCGTCCGTTGCATCCAGCAACTAAAGCCTTACTTCCCTCATCAGTGCGCGCAGGATTTGTGCGTCCTCAGAAACTGTCCGACCTGTCAATAAAATGACGTCATCAGCGGTGTGAATAAAAGAAAACGCAGTTCTCGGCCGGGAATCGAACCAGGCCCTTTGGCGTTCGCGATGCTTCCACTCCGTCACGACGGGGGTCCGGTGCATCCAGCAGGTAAAGCCTTACTTGCCTCATCAGTGCGCGCATGCATGATATGTGCGTCCTCAGAAACTGTCCGCCTCACCTGTTAATGAAATGACGTCATCAGTGCTGTGAATAAAAGAAAACGGAGGTCTAAGCTGGGAATCGAACCAGGCCCTTTGGCGTTCGAGACGGAGACGCTTCCACTCCACCACTTTTCTTTATTGCCGATGAACAATACATACACAGGAACAAAAATCTCTAGCCAAACTTTATCCGAGACGATGGAATAAAACATTTTCATATAGATCAATTCGTCCATAACTGCCACAAAGTCCGGTGGCTAAGATTGAGTGTGGAGAACATCTCTCAGAAAAACTGCACTTTCTATAAAGTGTTCCCTCACTGATCGCACATTTATGTCTGCGTGCCTAGCCGCCATACTCGTTTTCCAGATGCTGTGGAGGCCCAGTGGCATAAACATGTCGTGTGGTACTTCCTCACTTTCTACAGGTAGAAACCGGATGCCATAAGGAGTTACAGGTAGTTCTTTCTTTAATGTTCTTTGCAAGATGTCCCAGTGGAAAACCGGGTCCCAGCAGTCGATAAACACATGTGCGATGGCCTAGGGTTTTTTGCAGGGTATGCAGTCGACGGTCCATGGCACGAAAATGCCTTTATCGTTTAGCCATGTTTTCACCGGAAGGGTACCAGAATGAAGTGTAAAGAAAAAGAATTTGACGGTCGGTCTTACCGGCATCTTCTTACTAGATCTAACACATCTTTGCCTGGGCCTCCGCAGTAAAGGGATCGGTATAAGGGCGCAGGCGTAAAGATATCTAGCAAATCCTTGTACATTTTTTTCCTGGGTACAGCACTCAGATACTCTGTCGAAAAATCCGCGTTCAAAATGCGAAAGGTAGCCAGAACTTCACGTAAAAAAACCTGTTACAGCACGATTCGTGGCCTGGAAACTGGACACAACAAATTCCGCAACACATTGCCTAAGCGCTCCTGCAACGTTGTGCGCAACAAAGGATCGGTTTGATTACGTAGAAACGAAAATCTTGAGACCACTTGTTTCATAAACGAATTAGAAAGTCCATGGCCACCCATTTTGACCGGAAGGAACAAATTAGCTCGACTTGTTCGCTCCCAGTTTAAGCTCCAAATAGAAATAGCAAACACTGCATGCAGCTTCTGCACGTTTCCTCGAATAATGAGCACGAACTGCAACAAATACCAAATTCTGGCTATTAAAAATGCATTACACACACTTGAGCGCGCGGAAACAGAAAGGTCACGTCCTTCCACCATCCGCTTTTTCCCTTGAACTCTGCGTTACTTGACTCCACAACTCTGCACTGTGTTTATAGTGCTCCAAGGGTACTCCCAAGTACTTCGCAGGGGAGGTCGTCCACCTCATGTTAGGAAACACTGCAAGCGTGCTGTCCCAATCACCGTGCCAAAGTTCAATGCACTTATCCCAGTTAATTTCGGACCCAGTCTTTTTGCAATAGTCCCCCGCAAATTTCGCAACTTCTTTCACGCTTTCTTTGTCCGCGCGAAAAAGAGCAATATCATCAGCGTAAACAAGCACTTTTACTTGCACCGACTGAAGAGTGAAATCGCAGATCCCACCATTTTTTAGCAGGGATAACAAATAAGGCTCAAGGTAGATCGCAAAGAGCAGAGGCAAGCAGCCCGAATGACGCAAACAGCCAGGACACCGTGGTGTACTCGGCCACCAGTGATGACTCCGCCTGACGACGGCTTCATCAGAGTCGTAAGCAAGAAGGCCAAACGGAGACTGCGCAAAGGTGAGGACTCGTCGTCGTCGAGTACGTCCACGATCACTACGGAGCGAGGATCATCGGCACATACTGTCCTGTTTGTGCCAGAGACTCCCACCGACAATCTCAACCACATCAGTAGGCAGGCCACGTCTGCGTTTCTGGAGGCCCGCGTCCCGAGAGCAATTAAATATGTGAGGGTGAATTGTTTTAGGAATGTCGTCGCCATTGATGTCATGGACCGGAACGCGCTTGAGAGTTTTAACATCAGAACGCTCGGTGGCATCAGCGTTCGTTCCTATGTCCTTCTAGGCAGTGGCACTACGGCAGGCGTCATTTACGACGTTGACGTAGCCATCCGCGACTCTGATCTGCCCATTTTGATTCAACCAGCTACCGACGGTGTAGCCATACTGCAAGCTCAGCGTCTTGGAAGGACAAAGTGCATCAAGTTGACCTTCCAAGGGGACTGCATTCCAACGTACGTGAATCTTGGGCACTTTCTGCATGCAGTTAGGCCTTTCGTCCCGAAGCCTCTCCAGTGCCGGAAATGCATGAAGATAGGACACGTCAGTAGTGTGTGGAATTTTCCCATCGTGTGCCCACGGTGTACTCAGCCACACACCGGCGATTCTTGCCGGGCAACAGTCCTTACGTGTGCCAATTGCCGCGGCCCTCATGACGTTTCCTCGAAAGATTCTCCTCGCCTGAAAAGGAAAAGGGCGATACTTAAACAAATGACAAGAGTAGCGAGCATTGGAAAGGATCGTCCAAGAATTTCCGCAACTTGTCCTCCCCCTCCGCATACTACTTTAAGGATTGAGAGCAATATGACTGGCGAGGCACGGACGGTTGTCGCAGATGGGCCTTGGCCATCCCTGCCTGAGTTACACACACCCGCAGTGACCAAGCATGTATTGCGTACTCAGAGTCCCGAGCCCATTGCTAATCAAGCACAAGTTACAACTCCGGTCCAAGACCGGGACCGGCAAGTGACTTGGCCATCGCTCCCGAAGCACCCAGCACCCACCCACGCACCACGCACCCAGTTTGTTGAGCCTAAGGCTGGTAGGGTAGTAGGTCAGAAACTGGACCAGGTCGCAGACGAGCAAGTGATTGCAATGCTATAGCCAATCGCGAATGCCATGCGTGTGCTGCTTTCCAGCATGCACATACCAGCTGCACAGAATGCACTGCAGATGCTGGATTTGTTGAATCCAGTGCTTGCAGCTGTACAATAGCCCCGCCGCGGTGGCTCAGTGTTTAGGGCGCTCGACTACTGATCCGGAGTTCCCGGGTTCGAACCCGACCGCGGCGGCTGCGTTTTTATGGAGGAAAAATGCTAAGGCGCCCGTGTGCTGTGCGATGTCAATGCACGTTAAAGATCCCCAGGTGGTCGAAATTATTCCGGAGCCCTCCACTACGGCCCCTCTTCTTCCTCTCTTCTTTCACTCCCTCCTTTATCCCTTCCCTTACGGCGTGGTTCAGGTGTCCAACGATATATGAGACAGATACTGCGCCATTTCCTTTCCCCAAAAAACCAATTATTATTATTATTATTATTAGCTGTACAATAGCTGGCACAACGCATCCTCCAGCCTCATCCTTCCGAGAAGTAGTCCGATGCTTACGTTGTCATCAACATTATCAGCCTCAACGGCAAGCAGCCTTTCTTGACACTGAAACTCCTGCGCTGTCTGCCTGTTGTTGCCAGGAAGAAAGAAAAGGAAAGTGCACAGGCCTGCTCACTGGCTCAAGCCGAGCCACAATCGCTACCACGTGCAGATAGTAGGAGAGTTGAAAGATGGGATAGGAAGACAGGATTGTAAAGACGCGCTAAAGACAAGGCCGATCCCGGAGGCAGTGCAATACCGGGCCAACCGGTGGCGGGAGTGAAGCATCCTTCAAACTCTCCGCCACATTTCCAAAAATAAGTCCAATTGGACCCGTAACAGATACTCTACGGGGTCCGGACATTCGCTGCCTTGTGATGGAGGGCCCTCGATCTGTTCCACTCAGGTCGCAGCAGTCGGCAGCCCTCAAGGTGTGCAGGCTACAGCTGCGGCGGCCTGTGACTTACAGTGCTTGTGTCATTGCCTGTCGTGCTTGCTACGGACCGCATTTGTCTACTACTTCTTATTCTTTTACGCCCCCCTCATCCCTTTCCCCCAGTGCAGGGTAGCCAACCGGAACATTTTACTGGTTAACCTCCCTGTCTTTCCTCTACAACTTCTCTCTCTCTTTTTCTTTTTTTTTTCCCCGACGTAAACGTAACTAAGCTGTGGTCGGTAAATGACAGGTGTTTCACCTTGTAGCTGTTGCATAAAGGAATCAGATCAAGCGACACATGCGCTCTGTCAAGTCTCGCGAGACTTTCACCCTGGAAGTGAGTAAAATTTGGCGCTACCGAAAGAACTTCAGCAACATCATCTAAACCATTTTCTTGTACACTCGAATTCAGCAATTCCGCACTTTTGTCACGGAGAAGTCTTTTTCTAATTCTGTCCTCTGCTTTACATACGCAGTAAAAATGGCCGAAAAGCATAATTAACCACTTACAGCACACATATAGTTCAAGGCGCTCAAAAAATTCCTTACGCTCGTTCTCCCTGATAGGGGCATACACACATATGACCCTCCATAGCAAATTTCAATAAAAAAAATCAACTACAAGCAAACGGCCAGTTTGACACACAGTTAAATTTTATTCAACAATTCCCAAAGAATTCCTAACAAATACAGCACTACCACCCGATGTGCCAGACGAATAGCGCACACAAATGTTGTAGCGTGTTGTAAAAGGCTCCACCATACGGTCCGCCTGTTCCCGTCTTTCGACTTTAGTCTCAGATACGGCTATTATGTTAGGTTCTTGTCGAGGAACAGCCGGCTTAGTTGGTACTGACGATTCTTGGAAGCCAGTCCCTTGACATTAATTGTTGCAATGCGCAACGCTTAAAGAGGTGTCGAAGCCATCTAGTTTAGGTGCAGGAGCCATACGGTGAGTACCTCAGGTCACAAGGCGACGGTGGAGGGCGACTTGCAATGTCCAAGGTGCTGAGCTATGCCCCCGAGACGGGTAGGAACGATGCGAATTGTCCCTCCGTGGTCTGTACTGCAGTTGATACATTTCCAATAAACTAAAGGAAGTAACGACAATCGTTCGCAAGAGCTACAACAAAGGTGACAGTAGTGAACTGAAAAAAAAGAAACAAGGTAATCGTTATATGCAGTTGGTAAAAACACATTGAAAAATTAATTTAATACAACAAAAACGTCGAAACAAAGCAGCAATAAGCAACAACACTTAAAAGGCAACGTGCTAGTTTTTAGAAATAAACATATGATGTTAAATGATGATAGAGGCAGAGCAGTTTTGGCGTTACAATGTAAGTGAATTCCAAATGTTTTTAAATAAAAACCCATCGATTCGCATACCGAAGCAGCCGAAGGCTCTTCTGACCTGAAAAACCAATCACGTTTCTGTTAGGGAAGACCGGGAAAAACCCGGCACAAATATGGAAATCGCAAGCATTATTTTTTACTCACAGATATAAAACAAAATCTTTGCTAACAAAATATTTATTGCGTTCGAGCATTGCGCTCACCAAACTATAGAAGCCCAGTTGAAAATGAACAGAGTAAAGGTGATAAATTTTCAAACCTCGAAATGTCGCATTTTGCCCCACCCCATCAGGCAAAATGAGGCAGTGCACGGAGCAATAAGCGCCCTTTCGAAATCACTTATTTCTATTCCTCGCGATGTATGCATGCGAAGTTAACTCCATGGACATTTAGACAATTTTATTTGCGTATTAAAATGACCCAGACTGTATTCTGACCGAACCAAACACTGTCGTGCCGAGCACCCCACAGCAGTCTACCGCCGGGCTCTGGGTGTTGCATGGCTACGCGATCGTTTTGAAATTCCTGCATTGACCGCACATTTCTTCTGTTTTTGCGTAACGGTTGTTGCTGTCTTTTGTCCAACGGTGTTAGAATGAACACGCGATTAGGATCAATGCATAGCGCTTGGACACGCGGTTTTTAATATAAATGTCACACCGAAAAAGCTGGTTCCATTTTCAGAATCTATTGTATAGTGGCTGCCCACGTCCGCTGGACAGAGTTGCGGCGTTGAATTTTACAAATGTTTTTAAAGATTCCGTTTTTGATATGATATAATTTTATTTACTGTTTTCTGGTGAGCGCCCTTAGGAACACTAACAGGCTTGATTGCACCGGCGATGCTTGCGTCTCTGCAGAGCTTTCATGTTTTCTGAACGCCAGTCGGCAATCTTTATTTATTTTTTGTGCCTTCAGATTATCGCAGAGTGCGGGAAAGCTATAGATAAAGCAAACGGTTACATTTTCTTTACAGCCACCAGAACATCACAACGTCATATGTTGTCCCTCATGGAGCCCTCAGTTAAAATAATTCTGTCTTAATTAGCAAACGCACAGAAATTCGAAAACTTTGCAGAAGATAAGCCCAATAGCCATTTGTAATTATAAATACTTACGTTAATCTAAGACGCCTGGTTATATTGAGCTGCATAGTTTTGAAAAAATATGGAATGCAGAGTTTCGCGCGTGTCTGACCGCTTTTGCGTTCGCCGAGAGCAAATTCGAATTTTATGCCGCAAAAGCTATTATTTTACCCCACAAAGCCTATTTTTGAAAATTTTTGAAAGTCTTCTCTGAAACACCAGGCATACAGCGGTGATAGATTATTTTGGCGTAAATGGATGTTGAGCAACAAATAGGAGTTAACCTGCATCGAGAAGGTGCTGCCTTCAAATCACACAGACCACTTTAAGAGAAAATGCAACTTTCCTAACATAGGAGAGAACAAAAAACTAAGTGCATGCTTCGCCATCACCGACGAAATTCGCAAGTAAAATGCTTGCATAGATGCCATTTTTCACGCGGCTTCCAGAATCTACACTCTACAGGCATTAAAGTGCAAAAACGGTGACTTTTACTTTTCGCTAACGATGTTATTGTTTTGAATCCACAGGTGAGAAGAATAGAAAATCAAACGTAGGCTGCGTTTCCTGGAACATAAGCTAACACATAAGCCTCTGCCGCATTAAATTTAATAACAAATGCATCAATCATACGCCATAAACAAAGATATTCCTGATCCATATGGGGCTTATTTGGGGCCCCTGATCTTTGTTTAGTTCGAGAATATTCAAAGGCTGCCCGTTTCATGCTTTGGGATTCCCACAGCAGTGACCGCTCCGATACCTTTATTGGAAATCGCTGGAAGAAGTTACTCCAGTTTGTAAGTAAACTGCTGCCGTTAAATTTATTGCTTCCTGCAAAATGACGATTGTTGTCGAGTCGAATTCTATACATAAACCCACTAACCAAGTGATTAACAAGCGACTGTCGGGCAGGATTTTGCAAATGGAGCGTGCCAAGCTACCCATTTCAGATACAAATTTCCTCCGAACAAAGAAAAATTTGAAGCAGCTGCCCTTTAATTTCTTGATGTACTGCGAAAGCTTCGCCAGTACCTTACCATGAGTTTTTTCCTACTTCAACAATTTAAAATACGTTATATCTCGAATCAATCATTTAACTTCACTTAATGCCTCTTTTGCGCTTTAACTCAAGCACATTTAGCCACCTAGTATGTTCTTTTTACTTTTCATATTTTATTGACTCTCAATATTTTATTTGACCCTTCATATTTTATCTCCACCTCCGGGTGGCAAAAGCCTAACTGGCCACTCTCGGGCCACATCTGTTTTAATTAATCGGCAGACTAGTCGCAGTACTTCACTTTCAGAGAGTTAACTGAAGAGCTAGTTGGTTTTGAGGCGTATTACCGGGGTCATCAAAATAAAAAATGCCGGGATCATGTTATGTAAGTCGCACTTCAGTTTTTCTATATCAGGCTGAGCGGACATTTCTCACACGCCTGCTCTGATAAGATTGGTGCTGGTTTTCTTGTTGCCTTCACGCGCGTGCTTTAGCGGGGAGGGCTATATATTTTGACTGTTTTCCACTGAATAAACGGTTGTAGTAAGCGCCCGTGTTATCCTCTTTTTTGAGTGTATCTTGGTTGCTCTGAAAATCTCGGTAATACTTCACTAGTGCAGGAAAGGCTCCTTTCCTTATTATTCATTATGCTGTAATTTACACTCTGAACGACATATATATATATATATATATATATATATATATATATATATATATATATATATATATATATATATATATATATATATATATATATATATATATATATATATATATATATATATATATATATATATATATATATATATATATATATATATATATATATATATATATATATATATATATATATATATATAATGACCGGCGAAATTAGATTTTCTGTGTTCTTGACACACTTTTCATGAAGTGTAGTTCCTTTAAGTTAACTTTCTATTGTTGGAGTCCAGAGCCACGCAAAAATAGCAGGTTGGCAGCAATGCCCCGTTGGCATCGGTGAAAATCCGTACCATCACAACCATTGTACCGCTTCCCCTTATAGGGCAGTACTTTCAGGTTTATTCAGAGCTTAGCGCGAAGAAACTCCCTCTACTGCAAACTTGTTTACCTGCTCGGCCACACACAGCGACTGGTTGTTTCCCAACGCACAGCACAGTGTGACCGCCGCTAGCTCTTCTTTGGCTGAACCGGCGCGATTGGTTCATGTCGGACGGAGCTCTGGGCTTCACAGAACCCGACGACGACCAGACCTGCACCCGCCAGTCAGCAGACCTAACTACGGGGCGGCGGCGAACCTGTAGGTATGCCATGGGAAAATGCATAATCAAAAAGGCAATGGGAAGGAATGTCTTTTTAACTGAATGCAAACTATAGTTGCATTAGGAAGAAAAGCGGCAGAGAAACAGATAATCGCGTATGCGTCAGGGACAGATGCCATTTCAGCACATGTCATTCATCACGAGTTCTGATGTGCGTACCTTCTAAGCGTCCTCCTGCTGCCTACAGTCAAGTACGCAGAAAACGGGCTGCGCTGCAAAGGAGCTACACCGACAGAAGCATGAGGAGCACCAAACAATAGAAAGTTGCTTTTTTCTTTCGTTCTTCGTGTTTTTTTTATTTCCTTGGATGAAAGATGAACGTAGCGCTTTCATCGAAGAAGCTGCAAGCGCCGTATTCAGTGACAGCTGCTTTGGTTCTTTACCAGCTTTTGTTTTCGTTCTTGAACTATTGAAAACATACTTTTAGTGTGCTAGAACTTATAGTTGCCATTCACGGCATTATGCCGTTGTCTGTCTGTCTGTCTGTCTGTCTGTCTGTCTGTCTGTCTGTCTGTCTGTCTGTCTGTCTGTCTGTCTGTCTGTCTGTCTGTCTGTCTGTCTGTCTGTCTGTCTGTCTGTCTGTCTGTCTGTCTGTCTGTCTGTCTGTCTGTCTGTCTGTCTGTCTGTCTGTCTGTCTGTCTGTCTGTCTGTCTGTCTGTCTGTCTGTCTGTCTGTCTGTCCGTCCGTCCGTCCGTCCGTCCGTCCGTCCGTCCGTCCGTCCGCCGTGTCACATGCGGCAGCTCAATTAATTGGGAGAGGCTGCTCGCGAAGAGCAACCTGGATCGCAGCCCAAGCCCCAAAGATGGCAGCACCTGCCATTGAATGGCAGTGGCGCATCGCTTAACCACTGCACCACTGCGCTAGTAGCGGTAGGAAGACTCACAGGAATCTATTTGTGTACACAATGAAAAATTCCACATATATGAACATCAAACCATTATCGCCATCCGGACAACTGCCATCCGAGAACACTGGATCGGAACACCGGAAGAGAAGTCGAAAGAGAATTGCTAGCGCGCCTAATTCGCATTTAGCCTAACTACACAAATCCACCATCGTCTTTTTACTTGTGCAGGCGTAAGCAATTGTGAAGAGACAACGGATCCGGCAGCAGGAGCACGTGCGGGGCCGCACCGCGGCGCTGCTATCTCAAACCGCGCTCTGGCCTCGAGTGAGCCCAAGTGAGGGCCGACTTCGTCATCGCTCTATAACGCGGGCGCTTATCACGCCCGATAAAGTTCTGCTGCGGCGCTCGGCCACTGTGCAACGCACGAAGGAAAACAAAATACATCGCGGCGTCGTTGTCGCCACTCAGAACTGAGGGTGTGAATCCAAATGGCCAGTTGAAACGCGCTTTCCGGCTGATACAGCAAGAAAGCTTGCTTTGTATCACCGACTGGAATGCGCTGTTAACTGTATTAGACGACATAAACATCGTGGAGAGCAGTCCGCAACTCAAGGTACAAAAACAAATCGCTCTGGCGGCCAGATCTTGCTGATCACAACCGACAACGCACTCTATCCCCAAAACAGGACACTGGTGGCCTACCCGCAGCGGTGGCTCAGTGGTTAGGGCGGTCGTCTACTGAGCCGTTGTACCCGGGTTCTAACCCGACCACGGCGACCGCGCTTCGATGGAGGCTAAACGCAAAGGCGCCCGTGCGCTGTGCATGTCAGTTCACGTTAAGATCCCCAGGTGGTCGACATTATTCCGGAGCCCTCCACTACGGCGCCTCTTTCTTCCTTACTTCTCTCAATTCCTCCTTTATCCCTTCCCTTATGGCGTGGTTCAAGTCTCCGCCGATATGTCAGACAGATACTGCCGCATTTCCTTTCCCCAAAAACCAATTTTCAATTTCAGTTACTGCGCCATTTCCTTTCCTCAAAAAACAATTTTTAATTTTTTTTTTCGCCCGGCTCGGAGCAATCTTTCTCAGCTCAGCGGTAACCCCAGTCTTTTTCATGTCCAGGACTGCTAAGCAATAAATGTAGCGGTATCGCTCCCCGCATTAAGGTGCGCTGTAGTACATTCCAGAGGGCCGATGTTGCATCATCTGAGCAGTTGCTATTCCGTTTACAACGGTATCTCGAAATAATGTCGAAAGGTCACATTTTCCCCCTCCGCGTGGCATAAATTTACTCCACGTTCAAACTTCAAAAAAAAAAATTGGGCCCGTTTTGTAGCGAAAGCTACATTGGCCACGAACTCGCAGTTACTCCGTGCTCGCATTCCCACCGTGGTCGCACCGCACCACGTGGCCAACCACGTGACTGGTCACGTGAACAACCGCGTGACGAACCACGTGGCTCCAACTAGCCAGACAACCAGACTAACCTGGACTCTCAATCAAGATTAACCAAGGCTAACCAAGCTATGCCTTAGCTTTTGCTGTGTATATCCTGGCAAAGCCAGCTAAGCCACTGCCAATTTTTTGCAACAGTCATGAACGAACTCCGACTCTCTCCCTCAATGGCTGACATTATTTTTCGTACGCCATGTTTACGCCGAAGGCGATGCCATAAATTCCGTACGGCGAAGAATATCATTCGCACCCTCAGCGCTAGCACCTCAACAGCTAACGCGTCAAGAGCGGGGAACGTCATTTCGTGTCTCCATTTATTGCGAAATCAGTCGTCTGTTTCGCTTTGGTTTCCACCAGCTGTCTTCAGCCTCTAGATCGCGTTTATGCAATACGACAAAAAGGAATGCAATGCCGTTTCTGAAGAGGCAAGCAGAAAAGAATCAACCAAAAGAGATTATTCGTTTATTTTTCACTCCTGGCGACTCACTTCTAGCGCTATATAAAAGCTAAACATCAACCCTTGCGCTCTGTAGCTTTCCTCTCAAAGGGAGATCGCAAAGAATATCGCAGAATGAAACCACCGCTTTCACCGTTCGTTGCTCTCGCTGCGTTCAGCTTCAGCCTATTTCCAGTACCGGTGGCAGGTAAGTTAATTTCTACTCTGCTTGATAGGCCTAGCGTTCGGGCTATCCCATGCACGAGGCGAGGCTCACGTCCCTTATATCTGCTTTCAACTGCGTCACCTCTTACTGTTCAGCTCTGCAGAAGGTTCGGAAAGTGGCGCAAAACCATAAACTCTGGACAAGTGCATTTTTTTTTAAAACTGGAAGTTCTTTACGAACTCAGTTTTTTCCCATATCGTAAAATATTGCAATAACAATGAATACATCCGCAGGTCCCTTCTCACTGCGCTTACAGTTTTCAACTATTTATTGTCAAAAACCACATCATTGAGCTGCCTCAAAATTAGAAATGTTGTCCAAGAAAAGTGAATCACCCGACAGCAGTCTTGATTTTTTTTTATTAACGTTTTTCCTGTCGTCAAAAGCGTTTCCTATTGGTTTTCTATAGTAATCTTAACTGTACCCTATAGTAATCTTAACTGTGGAGCACTCAGCTCCACATCCATCGAAGACCTAAGAAAAGCGGCATCGAATGCGACGCTATGGTTGCAACTGTACGTTTTCATGAACCGCACAGTGACGGAAGAACTGCTCCAGCGGGCTTACTGCGCTAAGTTCTCAGCCGTCGTGCTCACAGTTGATGCCCCAACCTGGGGTCAGCGCATTGTAGACGTCCGGAATGCTAGGAGGGAATCACATAAGTATTTATGGCTCACCTAGAGGTGAATGGAAAGTTAGTTTTTCATGCTAATGTTTTCTCCATATTTTTCACTCGTTAAGCATAGAATGAAGCGCTTACGGGAGAGGAACATTTTCGGTTTTTAGGTTACAGCCCATAAATGATCAATAACGAGACGCAGCAGAGAGGAGAGAGATTGGTTTGGTTTGGTTTATGGGGGTTTAACGTCCCAAAGCGACTCAGGATATGAGAGACGCCGTAGTGAGGGGCTCCGGAAATTTCGACCACCTGGGGTTCTTTAACGTGCACTGACATCGCACAGCACACGGGCCTCTAGAATTTCGCCTCCATCAAAATTCGACCGCCGCGGCCGGGATCGAACCCGCGTCTTTCGGGCCAGCAGCCGAGCGCCGTAACCACTCCCACCGCGGCGGCTGAATGTCATTTGATTCGCTGCTAAAGACAACTGCTGCATACTGCCAAACAAGGAGTGCAGTAGAAACCGAGAGTAAGAAAACACCGAAATCTCCGACGAACACACACACAAGAAAATCTTTATTTAAGAGGTGTTAACATTTTATGGCGACCACTTGTTCAGATAATGATGACCTTGGCAGACTGAACGTCAGGCCGATGGTTCCAATCGGAAGGATTTCACAAGAGCCCGTAGCGTTCTTGGCGAATCACATCTTGCGGCCTTAAGGCATACACTGATGAGTGGCCTGCGAGGATCAATGACCTTAGGTTAGAAATGGGACTGCGGTGATTGGTTCGTACCGATTTTCGAAGAGGCCGGAATATTTGGTAATTTAACCGTTCCGCCTCTGGAAGGTTTATTTAAAGCGTTATGCCTTCTTGCTCTGGTTGTCATAGAAAAATTATTCTTAGGGCAACGAAGTCCAACCTCTCCTGCATAGCAGCGGTTCACACCATATGTCGGTTTAGGATGCAGGAGCGAAAACCCCGAGTTTTTCATGACTTAGGGAACGAGATCTTTCCCGCAAGTTTTAACTTCAGAGCTGTAACTTTTATTAAAAGAGAGGACTTCAAGGTGTACAGCATTCAACCTAGAGTTTAGTGAAGGCTACTTTTCAGAACAATTTCCAGGTGTCCATTGTTGGCATACACTTCTTTCATCGGTGCACTGGTATGGGCGTGCTCTTTTAAAAGAATTAGGGCATTTGACAAGGCCATCGTCGTGCTGCAACAATGGCCTCTTCTGCCGAGCGGCAGCCCGTACCATTCACACGAGTTACAATCAAGGGAAGCAGCCAGAAGATGACGTTTTAAAAACCGAACTTATTGGCCATACATAATTCTTGGCGTCCCGCATATCATGCAGTTATGAGCGAGCAGCTGACCTGTGTTCAGTTTTCGCGAGATATTTGTTCTTCCGGCTTATGAAGCTTACTTAATTTTGGGGGTCTTTCGCGCCTTAAGAATCGAAAACACTGGACGCTTTGCCATTTGTGGATATTACTTTGAAATTCACCACGCGTTTTCTGCGTTTTCTAGAGAAAGAGGACAGAGGACTCGTCTTCTGCATGACTCGAGAACGGAGGATGAGACCAAATCTTCGTACTTTTTGCTATGTACGCAATCAAGGCAAAGAACGTAACGCAAAAAACCCAATCTCACGTTCGTCCGTGAGACTCACGCAGACCCTTCGCGCTCTGCGCATGCGCACTGGTCACCCGTAAGAGCTCTACTAACGTCAAGCTTCTGCGTACGTGAATCTAAAAGTGCATTTCCTGTGCTGCATCTTGCTTAGACTGTTTAGGAATTTATTTGAAAAAAATTAAAAGACACACACACTGACGCATGCAAGGCGAAAAGTGAATTTCGTGATGCTCACCCATCAATGCCAGAGTCCGGTTAATTTCCGTCTTGAAGATGTTCAGCATCTTACTAACGCCGTCAGTTCCCTGAAAGGCAGGTCGGTACTCGTTGCTGAATGGACGCTGATAAAAGTGCTACAGTGTTTAAACATTTATCGTTTCATTTGTGTTAGTCTGCCTTATGCTCACGTTCAGATGAAGATTTGCTGCGATCTAAATGCTTCCTTATTAGAAAATTCGTGATGCCGTTGTAGGGCGACGGCCAAAGCGTGCCCGTGCGAGAAAGAAAATAAAGGAGACGCGGGCCATGGCACGTGAAGCCAAGGCTGGCTATTCTATTCTTGCCTACATCCGACTCAGCTGCTCGTTCCTTCGCTCCTAACGCATAAGCCTACAACGTCATTTGGAAAAAAGCCGAGCAAGCAAGTGAAAGATATACGCCACTTGTTTCTGTGCCACACCTCCTGGTATAAACTGCATTGCTTGGCCTCATCACACCCGTATGATCGTAGCGGTTGCTCAGTGGCCGTGATAAGCAGTCTGCTGATATGACCCGAGCTGCTGCTGCTTCGTTTTGGTGTGATGAAATGTAGAGACGGTCGGGTACTAATATTCTGTCCCACATAAAATAGCCAAGGCTAGTTAAAATTAGTCCGGATCCTCCTACTAATATTTGCCTTATGTACACTGCACCAGTTTCTTCGGTACGTTCAAACTGAATAACGTAATTTTTACAGCATACATAGGCACTTACGTTGTACGCCAGTCCCCAAAGCGCAGGCCTGCCAACAAAGACTCCCTTGGCGCCGAGGGCGAGCGCCTTTATGACGTCAGTTCCGGTACGGACGCCACTGTCCAGATAGACTTCCAGCCGGTCCCGCACCGCTTTCACCACTGACTGCAGAGCCTCGATCTGCAAGAAGCGAATGGGATCTAGAGAAGCCCGAGAGGAAAATAAACTGAGAAAAAAAAATGTTGGGAGTGCGTTTAAACCCAGCGTTAAATGACTTTGCCGAGGGGAAGTTCGAGATGAGCAAGGCGGGGGAAGGAACGGTGCGGCAATTACATTTATAAAAAAAGTAAAAAGTGTGTTGTAGGTTTAGAATACACATATTTCATATCATTCATTAAGAAATTTAATTTGTAATGCGGAACAATATAGTGAGGATAGGAAAGCGGAAAATCAATTTCGATGGGCCTGGCATGCTGCAATGAATGCAGTTTTTTGGCAGTAGCATTGGCGTAAGTACCTCCAAGGTAAACTAGTTATATGCCGTGTCATTTACCGTAATTTTCGCTATGGAGTCCACTAGCTAATTATGTTTAGTAGAAATTTTGCGCCTTTCATACCAAGCAATTCTTGAGCTGGAAACCGTTTATGAATTCAGTTTTTTTATATAATGTAATATTTCACTATAACAATCAATATATCGACAGATCACCCGACGGCAGTCTTGCATATTTTTTTCTATTCACGTTTTTGCTACCGTCAAAAGCGTTCCCATTTGATTTCTATGGCAGTCTTGACTGTTCGATCCGATCAATGAAAACACTTAAAAAGAAAGATTTTTCGACATATAAAAATAATGGACCGTTACACTAAATATTATCGTAAAAGTGTATTCTAACAATATTGCAATTTTCACAATTTCCGCCCGAGAAAGCTTGACTTGCTTGTGCAATCTAGCCTGAAATGCCCAACGCTATTTCTCGCGTATCGTTGTGATACTTCGACAGCGCTTGTGTTGCCTTCTCGAAATTCACAGGTTCCACACATCCTTACTGGAACTAGTAGCTATCTAGATTGCGAAGGTAAAGATTCCATGCAGGAGAGTAGAAGTGGGGGAAGAGGGAGGAGGGGGAGAGAGGAAATGCTAGAAAGTGATCGTCAAAGCCTTCGCTAAAGATGGCTTGTGGACGGCTTCGCCCGATGAAGGGAATGAGAGCGAAGATGCCGAGGCCAATTACGGGTCTTCTTTCGACTTCGAAATCATTAAAAATTTGTGCTCGGACAGCTCAGACCTTAACTGTAAACATGCCCATGCAAATTTTATGGCGATGGCTGCATGCATAGCTCATGAGAACTATGTACCTGATGAAGACATTGTAGGAAGAAAATTGTTTTTCTTTTTTTTTGCAGCCCAAAATTCAGCTTAGCGGACACTACACCGATTGCGGACGCTACACCACAAATTTCGGCGCGTAAGCCGGACACACCAACAAAATGCGCGGTCCTTTTTCAACAGAACCCCTGTCGTCTCAGTGAAGACTGGCGACTTGAGCCAAGTCTTGCCGACAGGTGCAAAGCTGGAGTTTAAGACGCTCTCCCTGTACGGCGCACTGGAATCACACGAATGAAGAGAGGACAACGGCAGTCAGTTGCGCGTGTAAAAAGCAGAACACTTTACAAGGTTTCAGCACTACCCTATTTTAATTTCTCAGCATAGGAAGTCGACGTCACGAGTAGGTCGGCAAGTTCTATTACGGATCCTAAATAGCGTTTCAGCGCAGCGCGTCAGCATACTTTGAAACTTGTAAGCAGTGAGATTAGTTCTAAGCACTGAACTTTGTAGATACTTTTCAGCTGTCTGTCCACTGGTGAGAGGAGGAAGTTCGAACGTTGCGCTATTATCCCATAAGAAAAGCGAGCTTCTTGTACCAGACAGGCGTGTTCTAGTAGGATGTGCCGCGCGCTCACCGTGGAGGGAACTCCATCCAGCTGCCGTCCCCCGTGGTTGGAAACAATGATCGCGTGGACCCCGTGGTGCACCGCCAGTTGTGCGTCTTCGGCTGCGAAGTCACAATTGGCAGTGCTCGAAAAACTCTCCAGCGCGCAAAGTTAAACTGCGTAAACCATATAGAATGCAGAAAACAACGTAGAGCATTCAACACGCGGTGTAAAAGAGATCGAGTACAACACAGCATAACATAAGCAACATGAGACATGCTAGATAGTGCTATATGCTACTCTCAGGGGACGAAAGATCTAAGAAAAGCCAAAGCATGAAAGCATCAAATCCCACTGACGGAATAAAACTGGCAGAGCTATCATAGTTAGTCAATAAGCGCAAGGGATACGACGTAAGGAAGTGTGATATGGATAGATTAGCGCACTCTTTCATGATGGTCAAAATGCTTGCAGCGTTTCACTCTAGTGAGCCAGAGTCACTGTTAACAAGGATTAAAATATAATCAAGAAGTATGCAGGTCAAGTTTAGATAAAAACCGGCTACTTAGAATCGGTGCTATACATGACCCTGTGCAGGACCAACAGGCCCAAAATCCGCGCAACTGAGAAAAAAAATGCCTGTTTTTTTTTTAATTCCGGTTCACCTGCGCAGAAACAACCAGTTGATTTTCATGCTCCTGCGAAGCTACTAGTATTAGCAGGAAAGATCTCAGTCACGCACACCTAATCCCGCAGTAATCGGGATTGCTCACACGAGCAGCGACTCATTCTCTAGAAAGCTCGTTGCCATGATAAAATGGAGCGTGACCGGGAAGTTGAGCCTGCAAACTGCCGGCGTAACTTGGGCTGCCGTCGAGTTTCTTTCCTTCGTGGTGCCCCATAATTAACAAGAAGCGCGAATGAAGCCGCAGCGGAAGAAATGGCGAGCGCTCTGAGAGCTGTCTCCAACCTATTGTACATTGTGCGCTTGCAAACACTGCATCTTTCCGGCCTTATTTCTGCCATGGGTTGCTTTCGGGGTGGAAGCGCGGTTGTCAAGCAAGCAGTTAGCTTTTGAAGTCTCCGTCCGCCTAACTGAGTGAAAGGCGTCACAGACACGTGACAGTACACCACCGGCAGTGCTTCCGTTCATATTTTAGTGCTAAGTTCTAGGGGGGCGGTAAAGCTAGTAAGTGAAGATATAAACTGTAAACATCTGAACAAATATAAAAAAAGAATCAAGTATGAACGGTCTGAAATTTATAAGTTCGCCGTTCGGTCCGAACGCATGCATAATATCGGTGCTATGTGAAGCAGTGGCCAGATCGAAAACGATAGACTGAGAGTAATTCACCGTTTGATTGGCTGCTCTTGTCTACATTTAAAATCAGCTGCGTTGACCTGTAGCGTTCCAAGACAACAGACCTTCAAACCCCGAGGCTGTGCTACATGTCTAGACTTTTTAACTCTTCGTGGAATAATATCCAGCCGATATTGCTAGGGAATAAAAAATGTCTAATTCGGTGCGGGAGAAAAGTTTAAAATTGAACTCCCTTCTAGAAGGCGTCCATGCGACACGATTTCAGCGTTGTCTTGTAACTTGTACGGACAACTACGCTGTGAATGCTCGAAACTATTTTTTTATGTAACTGTCACTTTAAAAACGTCCATGTGCGAAGTGGAGGGGGGAGGAAAGGCTAAGCTAGCACGAAAACTAGCTCTCAATTTCTGCTTCCTTTAGTGAAACTGTACTAAGTTTCGAATGCACTACACTGAGCCGTACGGGCGTGTCTTACGCGTCATTATTCCTTTGAGGACGATTGGAAGGGACGTGATATTCTTGAGCCAATTCACGTCATTCCACGTCAGCGACTGGTCGAAGAAGTCGTTGGTGTACTTGGTGAGGCCGGAACCACTTGTGGCGTTCCTCAAGTTGAAGTTGCTGTAAATCGACCGGTCGAAATTTCCTAGGCGGGAAAAGAGTAAAGTGAGCACGCTCTTTATAATATACGTTGATGCAGACCGTGTCTAGAAGAATGCATGCGGTTTCTTGTTTTTCCTTCAATTTTATGCTGCTGAGCTTTCCATTGTAATCGGCCGAACTTTTCAGGGAAATAAAAATGTTGAGAGAGATTACACTGAAATATAATATTTATCCAGCCGACATGCGGCTGTTTTACGTGTTAACTTTATACATTTTTCTTAAACAGCACTCAAGAGAGAAGAGAGGGGCAGCACCTTTTGGACAATCTATGACTATTTGTTGGTTCGGAATGCTGCTACAAAACCAGTGCTTTTATTTTGCTGAATAAAATGAGTCTTGTCCTAGCCTTACATATCGCCTAGTTTAATTCTGCTGTGACTGCCCTCGTTTTGAGCGAGAGCGTACCTTTCTGCCTCCTACACAGGGCCGCTTGAACTCTCGTCCTCTTACAGAAACAAGGATACTGGGGCCTTGGACAAAACCATCACCACAAAGCACAGCGGATGAAGGCACTCCTGGACTTCTTAAAGGACTCGTGGTTGAGTTCCCGACTATAAATCTTAAGCTTTAATTGTGCGCCCTCTGTTCCCTTGTTATAGCGGTCGATGGTCAGTGCAAAAACTCATTTCGTTGCCGCTCTTCCTTCCCTTTTTCTCTTATAGTCTCCTCCCCACGTGTAGGGTAGCCCACTGGGCATCGCCTGGTTAACCTCCCTGACTTTTAGTTCTATGTTTCTCTCTTTCTCTCTCTCTCTCTGCTGTGTCTCGTTATTGATCATTTTTGGGCTGTAATCTAAAAACCGAAAATGTTCCTCTCCCGTAAGTGCTTCATTCTATTCTTAAGGATTGAGAAATATGGAGAAAACATTAGCATGAAAAACTAACTTTCCATGCAGCTCTAGGTGATGCAGAAATACTTACGTGATTCCCTCCGGTATGGTGAAAGCATTGCGGACGTCTACGATGCGCTGACCCCAGGTTGGGGCATCAACTGTAAGCACGACGGCTGAGAAATTAGCGCTACAAGCCCGCTGGAGCAGTTGTTCCGTCACTGTGCGGTTCTTGAACACGTACAGTTGCAACCACAGCGTCGCATCCGGCGCGGCTTTTCTCAGGTCTTCGATGGATGTGGAGCTGAGAGTACTCAGTATCATCACTGTTCCCGCGTCCTGGGAAGCTGCATAAAAAATTGCATTAAGTGCCAACGTATACTTTAACCCCCAAGCGAAGGACCACAATTTGCAATAAATCCCGCCTGGCGTCGACATCAACAGAAATAAATACCACATGATGGTCGCGATGGCTACGCTGTAGTACTTGGAAAAGCATGGGCCTGGTTTTGAAGCGAAAAGCTTCACTACGGTAGGTAAAGCAGTCATCGGGTAGGCCGGAGAATGACCTTGAATGATCTTTAGCCCAACCACTTTAGCCGTGCATGACCATATGTGGTACAGTTATGGTGTCCAACTCTTTACCCCTGACCTTGACCCATGACCTTTCTTTGACCTTTGACCTTTGATATATGACCTTTGACCTCTTACGCTTGACATTGGGTTACCGTTGGGTGGACCTTTGACCTCAAGAACATCGGATGGGGTGCACAGCATGAAAGTTTAGAGGGCGCGCATCAGTCCAAGGCTTTTGCTTCATGGGTGGATCAATGTGGAGCATCCTTCCAACATGCATTCGTAGGGGTGTTATGGAAAAATAGTACCCATTAATGAGGGTGCAACCATTACATACTCTAAAGTATCATTAAGTGCACCCTTCTTTAAAGGTGCTGATGTCTGCACCCTTTTTTAGCACCGAACAATTGGAAAAGGGTGTTCGTCTGGGGACAGCTGATTTACACCCTAAAGGGTGAGAAATTGTTTAGTGTGATATGCTTGCGTCTTTAAGAATGCTTGGAGGGAAGCCTCTGAAACGTTGGGTTTCAAATTAAAGGTTTTTGTTGGAGATGTATTAAAGTTTTTTATTATAAAACAGCTACACTACACAGCCAAATAATTATTGAACAGGCTGTTTAAACGCCAGCTATAGATCTGCCTAGTTAATAAGGCGGATCTAAATTAAATGGTTAACAAGCATGATGGGCGAAGCTCATTGATTAGGCTGCAATTGCTGGTAGGTCCTGAAATAGCCCGACTTCAATTACTGCAGTTTGTATAAAGCTGTTTCTCATCTTAATTAGCTAAAAGCGCGTATTCTATCCGTCTGCGGTACTAAAGATATGCCAGAAATGTCCAGCTAAAAAGAAAAACTTGGGACGAACTGAGGGTGTTTCGTTGGGAAAAAGGATGCAAAATGATAAAAAAAAATGCGCAATACTTCTAGAAATAAGCACGCTTTGGTAGGCCTCACTTTTCCTGCGGTATTTTGCCTTGAATTGCACCACTTTAGTGCCAGTAATAGAGAGGCCACTGTCTGAGCAAGGCGAGTTATCTCTGCCCTGGTCGTTTGCACGCTCCCGGGAGCAAAACTCAAGAGACCTGCTTAATTATGCAGATTATCGCAGCTTGGTGGGCTGCCCCATACACAGCCACCAGAGTGTCTTGCTGCAGCCTGTGCACAGTGCGGCCAGGCCGCTGTCAGAACGAGCATGCATAGTTCTCAGTCGGCCGGTAATCTGGTTTAGCTGCTTAATTAGCATCTGTGCGTTCTGGTGACCTCTTATTGCCCTACGTTTCCAGCAGTTTTTCGGCCATAACACTTAAATCGGTTAAAGATGCAGCAGGGATGTCACTGCCACATGGCGAGTGCATGCTGTGCTCTCGCCTTCGATGCCTCACCTGTGGCAGTGCCAATTTCTCCATCAGGGTGCGCCATCTTCTGCATGGCTGACGGTGCGATCCCGAGGGGCATGCTGACCTCTTTGCCCAGCATGGTGGCCGTCGTTCGCCTGCTGGCCACGTTGACTAGGACGCGGTACAGTAGTCTCCACCTGCGCGCACGGAGATCGGAACTCTCAGTGGGGCTTGCTTTCGCATAAGTGAATACACTGAAGAAATGTTCGACCCACTGGGTAGCAAGCAAGATTTTACAATAGGCGGGGAAACATTCTGAGCAGTAAGCAAATACACCGGTACTCAGATCCGGGCCAGAAACTTGAAATAGCGAGGGGAATAATATTGGAGTTTAGTGCTTTTGACAGCTGCTTTCATATCATTAAAAACACCTGACTATTATATTTCAAGCTTGAAATGTATAATGGCTGTAGCTTGCCAGTACTCGCATAAGGGGTAAAAACCTGGAAACTAATTCTAAAAGGGTAGAACATCACCTGAGGGCAACGCAGCGAGCTACAGTGAGGAAAATGATAGGGGAAACGTTAAGAGACCGGAAGAGAACAAAGTGGGCCAGGGAACACACTAAAGTAAGTGATGCCCTAGCTTAAATAAAAATCATGCATTTTCATACTGTTCTTTGTGTTCGCTTTGCTTGTTTCAAGACTGAGCAACAACACGAAATGAATGGCTCGGTATGTAAACAGGAGCTGACTAGTAACGGACTAGAGGTTGTGAAAAGTGTAACACAAAGGAATCGTTTTGCGCCCATTATCGCTCCGGACAAGTTCTTGGGATGAAAACGACCGCTTGGTACAGTCGAATGTTTGCTCTAAGTGCTTGCACTTCGAAACATACCGGGTGTTTCAGCGAACACTTTCGCAAAACTTTAAAAATAGGCTTTTTGTGGTAAAATTGACTTTTGCGGCATAGTGTTACCAGTGTTGGCGGACACCAAAAAGCCGGTGAAGGGTCTTAAGTGGTATGCTGGTTAATTAATTTTTATTAACTATCTTTTTATCTACTAGAGTTAGGCGCCTGGTTGCAATTAGAGATTTGTAGCCGGTCGTTAGTAATAGCCGCATCAGTTTCTAGAATTTCGAGAACGCGATTACCCTCGCCACTGTGGCTCGACAAAATTTTGCTGCATCGAGCGAAAATACTGGCGCTTTTGAAAGCATGCAGGCAAAGCAACCCCTCCAGGGCACGTAACCTGACGAAAAAGCCAAATTTTGTCTAGCCACAGCTTGAAAGGTAATCGCGTTTTTGAAATTAAAAAAAAAATGATAGCGCTATTACTGGCGACCGGCTCGAAATCTCTAATTTCCACTAGGTGCCTAACGCTACTAGGTAAAAAGTAAATTAGTCAGCCAGCTTACTGCTTAAGACGATTCACCAGTTTTCTTGTGTGCACCAACGCTGGTAATAGTATTTAGCAAAAGCCATATTTTTGAACCCTATTTACGAAAATTTTTAAACGTGTTCGGTAAAACACCCGATATATTGGCTTCACGCACTGCGCATTACTGAAAGGCTGTTATAAAAAAACTTCCAGAATATTCTTCAGCCAACTAAGATTTTTGCTTCTGTTTCGAAGACGGCGCTAAATGTGAACACGCGATTTCACTAAATGGTACTTTTCCTGCTTAGTCATTCCAGTTTTTGCAATCCAAATTTCTTAACACTTAACACCTGCCAAAACTGTTAGCAAGAAGAAAGAGATTTGATCACGAACGCGTTAGGTTTCCATGCAAAACCACAAACCAAGTATTAAGGTGGTTGTGTGAGAATAACAGAGGATACAGACCCAACACAAGAAACCGGGCCACCTTTCATGAAATACAACATGCTGAAAGCAAATCAGGTCAGTTACTTCAGACTACCCTCATGGATTTATAGAAACAAACTGCTTGTCCCTCCAAAAGAACGTAGCACGTACCAGATTTCTGATCCTAAGAGGAGGGCGCCCGTGAATAGAACCTATCATGGTCGACAAACAGCACCTTTTCAGCCCACTATACTATAGGAGAGATCTCAAATGGTCATCGGCTTGAACAAATCCTTCACTCTTTTTAAATGTGGATTGAAAAAAATTCAGCTTTTGCGTTCATGACTAAGTGTCTTGCATTTTAAATAGAATTTTCGTAACTGACTCTCCTGAATCAACGAATTTGAGTTATTTCTGCGGTTTGGTCATGAAAACTGTATTTAATGCTTGCCATTAGATTCTAAATTGTTTCTCTGGTTGCAGTTTCACACTTGTGATGTATTGTTTTGGTTTTTATATATACAGTGCTGGTTTCACAGTTGTTGAATATTGCTGCATTTGCCCTTTGCATACCGACCTGAATATGTTACCAGAAGTTGTGTCTTGTTTTCCGTGGTTACAAATTTGGATCGTTTTTGACTGATGCAAACAGTGATGCAGCTTTGCCTTCGATATTTTGGAACGTTGTTATATATATCTGCGCTCCAGACCAAATTTCCCTCCCTCTGAGTTCGGTTCATTGATTTAAAAACATGTTCAAGGGTCCAAGGCCTCGTCGGACCTTAGCCTTTAGCCTCGGCTTCCTCTTTGACACTGCCTGAGGAACACATAAAAAAGAAAAATTGTATCGTGCGCGCAACAAAAGCCAGGAGATAAAAAGGAACTGGAACGTATAGTCGCCATAGGAGTAAAACAGTACTTTTGGTGGCCCCAAGAAGGGACGAGAATTATTTTTGATTATGTCGATTTGTTTACCTGACAGGCTTAAAAATGACATGGCTGGTTTTTTTTTTCTAAAAAATTGTACACCACTAAAATAAACAAGAAACGAATATTGTTGTTTCCAGGTTTCGAAGGGCGCTTGTGAAACGACAGGAGAGCTGTAGAATTCGGACGCTAGTGTGAGTTGACGGGAGGTGTGTTCGCGCATACTTGACAACTCAATATGGGCACTTGTGTGGGATGTTCGGAAAACGTGCTCCTGCACATAATTCTCCAGAAATCGGACGCGGCGCGAAATCCGCGCTAAAGGCTTTCGTAACGAATCTGGCTCCATGAAAATTAAATGACAATCGAGTAAACTGTACATATGTTTGGTTACAGGCGCAAAAAACAGACACAACACAAGGTAGAAGGATCAGCTGTGAGTGGCGCTCCGTCCCGTCTTTCTACCTTGTGTTGTGTCTGTTTTTTGCGCCTGTAACCAAAAATATGTACAGTTACCAACTTGCCCAGCAAGATGTTCTTTTGAGTAAACGGACGCCCTGCAATTTCGCCGCAAAAATTTGTTTCGTCAGATCCAGCCGTTTAAGCGCTCAATTATTACTTGTTCAGTAATTAACGAAATAAGAACCAGGAATTTGTTTTGATGGTGTGGGTAACCTCTACCAAGGCTGTTTTAGTTTTACTTTCATAACTTTTCAAATTTATATTTTAACACTTCGTTTTACGTTAGCTGGGGCTTCACGTATAAGCTGCGTACATTTGAACTATCTCGCTGTGTATATTTCAGAGGCAGCGTACGTGCTGAATGTGTTCGATTATTACTGTGCATTCAGATGCTAAAGAAGATAATAAAAGTATCAATTTGGCATTATAACTATATATAAGATATTACGCATATGTCTGCGCCTATATTCGGCGAATAATGCTCGAGATATGCGTGTGTTCTGAGGCCAATGACCGTTATTTCTGCGGTGAAAAGTATGCCTTATGACCTATGAGGAAGAAATGCTGCTTTATAAGAATCATTTTTGTTTACTCTACAAGAAGCGAAAACAAACAGCAGCTTGCTTCACGATCTCCGCGAAGCCTAGGTTTGTAGCCGACCTTTTGAATGCTTCGACATTCTCATGCAGTGTCTGTTCCTGGTCGGCCCCGCTCTGGTAGTAGTCCCGCACTGTTTTGTTGAGTTTGGGCACTCCGAGGCGTCGTAGGTCATTCACGGTCACCACAACGTTGCTGCCGTTCGTTGGCCTTTCAGTTCCATCTCCGTCGGAGCAAAGCCCTGAGAGCAGAGAACGAGATAAATATTGAACCGGCTCGGACACAGTAAGTAATGTTCGACAGTCTAACAAGGGAACAGCAGTGCACAATTGGTAGCTAGGTGTTGAAAGTGGTAAAAAGACTACGTCTACTTAGGGCACGTAGTGACCGCAGATCCGGATCATGTGAGAGGGAAATAACTAGAATAATAAGAATGGGGCGGAGCGTATATGGCAGGTTCTCTGTGGTCTTGAATAGAAGTTTACCAATATCCCTAAACAGAAAAGCATACAACAGCTGTATCTTAACCGGTACTCAACTACGGGGCAGAAACGTGGGGGCTAACGACAAGGGTTAAGATCAAATTAAGGAAAACGCAGCGAGCTATCGAAAGAAAAATGATAGCTGTAACATTAATAGACCAGAAGCTGGCAGAGTGGGTGAGGGAACAAACGCGGGTTAATGACATTGTAGTCGAAATCAAGAGGAAGAAATCTGCTTGAGCAGGGCATGTAATGCGAAGGCAGAAAACCGGTGGTCCTGAAGGGTAACAGAGTGGATTCCAATGGAAAGCAAGCGTAGCAGGGGGACGGCAGGAAGTTAGGTGGGCGAATGAATTTAATAACTTTTCGGGCATACAGTGGGTGCAGCTGGCAAAAGACAGGGTTAATTAGAGAGACATGAGAGAGGATTTTGCCCTGCAGTGGACACAGTCAGACTGATGATTGTGATGATGATGATGATGATGGTATCAGTACATAGCCTAACTCCAAGAGCCATGAAGAGAGAGAGAGAGAGAACTTTATTGTCAGAAAGGTGGTGATCGTCCTGGGTTACTTCAGCCGCTCCAGGTGGCCGGCAGTTTAAGTCTGTCGGCGACCTCCTGCGCTTTTGCCATGGCCCGGGACTGAACGTCCGGGTCCGGTCTGGCGAGAAAAGCTTCCCATTTTTCAAGCGTGGGTGATGTGACTAGATCTGCGGGAGGCGGATCATCCGTGCAGCCCTAGATTATGTGGTCTAAGGTGGCAGGCTCGCCGCAGAGCTGACAATACGGATTCACCAAATTGGGAAAGATATTAGAATATGTCCACGTGTTTGGCTGCACGAGCCCTTAACAACTGTATGCCCTAAATCGCCTGCTTTTAATACGTCAGCATTAGAACCTCAACGTCGGAAAAATCTGTCCGTCTGAGTCTTTGGACATCGGCGCAGCCAATTTTAACGTAGGGTGCAGCTGTATCGTCTGCTCCATTGTCGGCTGCGCATGCGCAAGCGTGCTGAGAATGCGGACAAATAGGGGCGGGGAGAAACAGACTTGATAAAATGTCCAGCTTCATGTTCGACTTCAAAAAACGTGACGTAACGGCCTCTCCTGAGTTATTTCCTTCCTCCATGTTCCTAAGTCAATGCTTCGGGGAGGAGCATTCACCAGCCGCAGTAGCGGCTCGCGTTACGACGTAAGTGGCAGCTCCTCATCAGGTGCACCACAGCGCGAGAATTAAAAAACAAACAAATAAAAGTTGAGCTGAGGCTTAGCTAAAGTGTTAAGCCTGGATAACTCGAAGCGAAAAGCGTTTAGCAAGGCGTGCCTCTCGTGATTCTGGCGTTTGAGCCGCTTGTCTAGCCTTGCACTTTTCATATCTTCGCTGCTTTTGAGCCAACTCCCACGCTACCACTTCTGGGTCTTCTCCTCCTTCCATGGCGAAAGGTCAGACGACGGAGGCAGCGCGCGGCGGCGACGACGGCTGAGGCAGCAGCGGCCACCTGCGCTCCGCGTGACGTCACTCGGTTTCGCGCATGCGCAGCTGTGGCAAATCTGTAGTGTGGCTCACGCGAAGCCCTGTGTTGACGAGCCTAGCGAAGCTTTTCGTTTCAAAACGGGCGAAGCGGTTCCGTTATGGAGTGAGCGATAAGGCTGGCATTTAAAGAGAGGCGATGTTGGTCGCGGGTGCTAGCGCACAACCGACACAAAGAGAAGCAGAGCGGGGCTTGCGTGTGTCGTTCAGTGCTACTACAGGGGAAGAAAATATAAAAAACTTGATTAATGAACCGGGCGCAGCTACGCAGACAGGACGAAGTGCGAGAAGCACCGACATATGCAAGACACTACACTGAACTGGTTGACAGTCGATATGCGCATATGTACTGGTTGTGCGACTGAGCATTCTTTAAGGTGATGCGTTCTGTATTGCACACTGTGAACTATTCAATAGTGAAGCCTGCTTATGTTTGCGGTGCTAAATCGATCTCAAGCATCCTATAAAAAATGGAGGACTTTAAAAGCACATGGGCTGCTCTTTACACGCGCCTACCAGGAATAACGGGCATATTTGATAATGCGAGGGCTCCTTTCGCTCGGGCTCCATTAGCAGCCTGATCTGTTTAGCAGGCGGGCTCGAAGTTTGCACAGTCTGCAACCTCAAGGCCTGCCAGAAATGCAAATGCGAATCGAGAGCAGATGTCTGACGCCACATTGAGAGGTGTTGTTGAGTTTTCTACGAGCCGATATAGGGCTAGTTTAAAAATTATTCTGATGCATTGCATGCGTGTATTTCCGTTTTGGGAGCCCATTTTTACAGGCAACGCATTGCACACATCATCAAAACGCAACGCCCTCTACGGCTACAAGAGCTCTGTATGGGCTTGATCGAGAAAAACTTCCAGCTGAAACTTTTCAACGTTATTAGGCTGCTGAGAGCGAGGCTGCGGGATCGAATCCCTGTAGTGCGGCCGCATTTCGGTAGATGGTGTTGGATGTCAGTGACGTTAAATCACACCAGGTGGTCGAAATGAATTCAGAATTATACGCTACGGCAAGCGTTTCGATGTGCCTCCAGATTCTACTTCACCGCATCTCTCCTTGCGCGGTTTGGTTACTTATTCACTTTTTGTGAGCAGGTTGCTTCGCCATTTCGTTCGTCATAAATAATAATACAAATCGCTGTTTTATTATTATTTATTTCCGCCGAGCGATAAGGGTGCAATTTTTTTCTGGCCTCAGTAAAAGAATTCATTTCGTTACACGTCGTCTGAGAGCAGACGTGCTTATAGCTGGAACTTAATAATTTTTTGCGTGTCACAGAATAAACGTGCACTTTCTACGTAAAACATCTTTACTCTGCGCAAAATATTCTTCACGTTTACCCTAACTGATTCACTTCACACAATGCCGTGATCTTTGCTTTGGTGCGGTGCAACAACTACCTAAAGGGCACGCAAGCTTCGGTTTCATTTCAAAACTTCGCGCAGAAAGCCATCGTAGGATAAATGCATTTTCAAAACAGTGCTCTTTTATGCTCGGTTATTCATCATAAACCCAGAAGCGAATTCAGCACAAAGAAAACTGGAACGCAGTTTGCCAGTGTGCTTTGAATAAAAATATGAAATTGGCGGTGGAGAAACTTTCATTCCTCAGTTGTATTTCCAAGTTTACAACGTCACTGCAGCACACAACTTTTCGTTATAATAAGCGTGTTAGGTCAACAGCATACCCGGCTGTGAATTTTTATTTCTGCATTGTTTTGTTGGCGTTATTGCGTTATCATCTGATTTCCTCCCGGCAATGAAGGCTAGCTCAGCAGTCTAGAGTGATCACAAGTGGCCAACATTCAAACCTCGCCCGAACCAACAGGTGTCGCTGCAGGACTCCCAGACCAAGATCACGTGATCGGAGACGATGCATGTGAATACCAAGTTGCTGTATCAGCAATGCTGAGAGGGTAATGACATTATTCTTGAGCGATGAAGACGATTAGTTTACCGTAATGAAAAGCGTACCACTATACCTCAACTGACACGTCTGCTACCACTAATTCTGCTGCAAGTATTACTACACCCATGACCATTTTGCCGCCATGACCAGAACTCAGAAACACCTCCCTGAAATGAATATTTGTGTAAAAAAAATTTTCTTTTGAGGAACAAAAAGTTTTCCACAGGTCGCTTAAAACGCTTTATTATCTAGATTATTCCCGCTAAAATCCAAATCGCTACGTCTTGTTTCTAAGCGAAATACAAGAAACACCTCCTTGAAATGAATATTTGTGTAAAAAATTTTCTATTGAGGAACAAAAAGTTTTCCACACGTCGCTTAAAAAGCTTTATTATCTAGATTATTCCCGCTAAAATCCAAATAGCTACGTCTTGTTTCTAAGCGAAATGGAACAAAACACTGAACTGGCACTCACCCACCCACTATTGGAAGAGATGCGTGTACTAGGGATGGCACAGTCAGCCGTGAGCAATTATCTAACAGATTTTTTATTCGGTACCTAAAACGAAATGCTGTGAAGCCAGCAAACTGCAGAATCAAAGCAAGGACAGGATGTATACAAAACTATGCACTTTTACTGATAAGTGACTGTGTTGCTGCAAACGCAGCAATCATTTTCAACAGTCGTCTGGGCTACTATGCGTGTACTTTTTCAGAAAGAGAGCTGTTCTGTTCTGATAAAGACGAATATGCACGTCACATAGGTCAAGCCAAACACTACGCTGCGTTAACTTGAATGTGTATGCTGACTGATGATCATTTAGTTATTTATAGTGATTAAAATGGCGTGAAAAATTTTGTTTAGCTATAAAATTGCGTAAAGGATGTAGAACAGTGAAAGGGACCTAAGATTAAGTGCTCAGAATTTATCGTTAGGAAGTGGGGCAACATGAGTGCATAAGTCTTGTTTCTGAGGTTGAGGAGCTTAATACGGAAATGTAAGCTGATCAGTAACAGATCTCTTACGATAATATTGAAGGTGATGGCCCATTCCTTCATTATTGGCAAAATATTTATTTTAAAGTATTTCCATAGATCGCATCTAACAGTTAATACTCCCATAGACAACCAATGAGGAACGCTTTTGACGATAGGAAAAACGTTAATACAAAAAAAATTCAGGACTGCCGTCGGGTGATCTCCGTATATATTGATTGCTTTAGTGAAATATTGCGTTATATGAAAAAATTTTGTCTTAATAAATGGTTTACCACTCAAAATTTCTTTCACTCAGAATTGCTGGGTATGTAAATAGCGGTATACGTAGCTTATAACAGGTTCGTGTAATGCAAAGGCGACAAGAAAGAGAGACTTCAAGGAAGAAACAGATGGTTTCTGAAGTTATGGTTGAAGCTCATATGATGTAAACTGAAAGAATAAGTAATAAAATAAGTATTTATTTGTTCTTTACACAAGTCATTAGCACTAAACAATGAGGAAATGTATACTGGATCACAACGAAGGTTCTGGGGTTACCGTAGTAGTACAACTTGATTTCAAACAACTAGGCTACAGTATGATGAGCACGTGCTGTTCTGTCGCTTAACGCAGCAAGCCGGGAAACCTGCAAGCGATCGCTTAAGATTTATATAAACAATGAAAGCAAGTCCACTTTTCTTGGACAATACTTTTAATTTTGAGGCAGCTGTGGAGTAGTGGAAAAAAGATTCGTACTGGTCGAAGGAGACACGACACGAGAACAGGAGCAAAATCGACAACACAGGCGCAGACTTCCAACTGTTTATTTGAGACTGAAATGCAAACGCTATATAAGGCATCAACCTGGGCGCACAACCATCGCTGTCATTCACAAAAGACTTGATTAAAATCTAGACAACATTGTTCAAACTTTACGTTGCAGAAGGACTGATAAACCACACAGCACTCAGTCAGCATGTCCCGAAACACTCTATGTCAAGAAAAGAACTAAAAATAAGTATAGAACCAAACAATCAACCTGAGTAAAGAGGGTGAAAAATACGCGAAGTGATAACGCAGGTGATCCAACAGACAACAAGAGTAAAAAAACTATGCGAACATGATAAAATCATGGTGTGAGATATGAAAAAACCCGGCATGAGAGCATGGAAACAACAAAGAACACGTTTAAAGGTGAAGATTAAAAGCAGGTAAAGGAGTGGGAGGAGGTATGGAAAAACAATTATGACATGAAAGCCAACATAAAACAAGTGTGAAGTTGAGAATTAAACCAGATAAAACTAGATCTCCGTCTTTGAGGTACATACATCTTAACCAAATTAGGACATAAGTGAAACACTTATAGGTGACCTTCTATAAACGTGATTTCACTCGGTGAAAGCGAAATAGACGAAATGCTGACACATTGTTCACCATTTTTTACGATGTGATAGGCTTCGACCACCTCCTGTTCCGTCTTATCTCCAGATTTAAACAAAAAGGTAGTGTTCAGCAAAACTGCGTTGCATGGCACATTTTCTTTTCCTTGACCTTTCCTTTACAGTTCTTACTATGGTGTGCCAGATGACCTCCCATATTGTTCTTCACTGCCAAGTTATGTTCGCGTGCCCGTTCATTAAAACCACTACCAGTCTGCCCAATGTAAACTCTACCGCAAGTGAGGGGAATTTTGTAGACAAGGCCTGAATCGCACTTTGTGAACTTCTTTTCGTGATTGGTATAGCATTGCTACCTGGTTATCTTTTCGGTCGACAACAAAGGGCAGACGCTGCTCAGCTTAATCGGTGCAGAAAAAACCATCGTGACACCATATCGGTTCGCCACTTTTTTGATCTTGTGGGATACGCGGTGTATGTAGGGCATCACCTGCAGGGGCTTTTCCTTGTCCTTTTCATTCTTTTTACGGCCTTCGAGCTTCTGTAACAAGCTTTCACATGCTGCGGTGATGAGGTGGGACGGATAACCGGCTGCGCGGAAACGTTGAACTTGCTGGCTAAAGCTTTCTTCTATTTTGTGGTTGCATGATTTTCTAGGGCACACTGGCAGGCTAAGATTACGTTGGCACGTTTTACGAGCTTACAATGTGCGCTTCCAAACGGCAGTGGGTTCTTTTTAGTTCCCGGACTGTAACACCAGCAGACGTGTTTAGAGGAAAATTCGAGAACAAAATACTGCAATCTGTTGTTGTTAGCTAACTCGTGGGTGACGATTAAGCCTTGTGTTAAAGCTGTGAAAGCTTATTACAGAAGCTCAAAGGCCGACATTCTATTTAGAATGAAAAGGACAAGGAAAAGCCACTGCAGGTGATGCCTTACATACACCGGGTATCCCACAACATAAAAATGTGGCGAACCGATATGGGGAAAGGATGGTTTTTTCTGCACCGATTAAGCTGAGCAGCGTCTGCCCTTTGATGTCGACCGAAAGGAGAACCAGGTAGCAGTGCTATACAAATCACGTGTTATTTGTTGTTTCCATGCTCTCATGCCGGTCACGTGGTGCGGAGCAGCTGACGGCGGCGCGGCGCCGTGGCTGATCACATGGTTTGTCACGTGGTTGTTCCAAGTTCCACTCAGCCAGCTGTAGCTATTGCGTCACTCCAAGTTTAACCAGAGCTAAATCACCGGCAGTTTTTTTTTCCTGTGCTCGCAACGAGTAGTTATGTTTGCTATAAGAAACCAATATGGTGCTTTTTGACAATAATTAGTTGAAAACTGTAAGCGCAGTGAGAAGTGATCTGCGGATGTATTGATTGCTATTAATAATAATAATAATAATTGGTTTTTTTGGGTAAAGGAAATGGCGCAGTATCTGTCTCATATATCTTTGGACACCTGAACTGCGCCGTAAGGGAAGGGATAAAGGAGGGAGTGAAAGAAGAAAGGAAGAATAGGTGCCGTAGTGGAGGTCTCCGGAATAATTTCGACCACCTGGGGATCTTTAACGTGCACTGACATCGCACAGCACACGGGCGCCTTAGCGTTTTTCCTCCATAAAAACGCAGCCGCCGCGGTCGGGTTCGAACCGCGGCGGCTGCTGTTTTACGATTTGCGAAAATAACTGAGTTAGTAAAGAAATTCCAGTTTAAAAAAATGCACTTGTCCAGAGTTTATGGTTGTGCGCCACTTTCCGAACCTTCTGCACAGCTGAATAGTAAGAGGTGACGCAGTTGAAAGCAGATATAAGGGACGTGAGCCTCGCCCCATGCTCGGGACAGCCCGAGCGCTAGGCCTATCAAGCAGAGTAGAAATTAACTTACCTGCCACCGGTACTGGAAATAGGCTGAAGCTGAACGCAGCGAGAGCAACGAACGGTGAAAGCGGTGGATTCATTCTGCGATACTCTTTGCGATTTCCCTTTGAGAGGAAAGCTACAGAGCGCAAGGGTTGGTGTTTAGCTTTTATATAGCGCTAGAAGTGAGTCGCCAGGAGTGAAAAAAAAAAGAATAATCTCTTTTGGTTGATTCTTTTCTGCTTGCCTCTTCAGAAACGGCCTTGCTTTCTTTGTTGTCGTAGTGCATAAACGCGATCTAGAGGCTGAAGACAGCTGGTGGAAACCGAAACTAAACAGACGACTGATTTCGCAATAAATGGAAACACGAAATGACGTTCCCCCCCCTCTTGACGCGTTAGCTGTTGAGGCACTAGGTGTTGACGGTGCGAATGATATTCTTTCCCGTACGGAATTTATGACATCGCCTTCGGCGTAAACAAGGCGTACGAAAAATAATGTCAGCCATTGAGGGAGAGAGTCGGAGTTCATTCATGACTGTTGCAAAAAATTGGCAGTGGCTTAGCTCGGCTATGCCAGGATATACGTAGCGAAAGCTAAGGCATAGCTTTGTTAGCCTTGGTTACTCTTGATTGAGAGTCCACGTTAGTCTGGTTGTCTGGCTGATTGTTGTCACGTGGTTCGTCACGCGGTTGTTCACGTGACCAGTCACGTGGTTGGTCACGTGGTGCGGTGCGACCACGGTGGGAATGCGAGCACGGCGAAACTGCGAGTTTGTGGCCAATGTAGCTTTCGCTACAAAACGGGCCCGATTTTTTTTTTTGCAAGTTTGAACATTAGTGGAGTAAATTTATGCCACGCGGAGGGGGAAAATGTGACCTTTCGACATTATTTCGAGATACCGTTGTAAACGGAATAGCAACTGCTCAGATGATGCAACACCGGCCCTCTGGTATGTACTACAGCGCGCCTTAGTGCGGGGAGCGATACCGCTACATTTATTGCTTAGTAATCCTGGACATGGAAAAGACTGGGGTTACCGCTGAGCTGAGAAAGATGGCTCTGAGCCGGGCGAAAAAAAAATTAAAAATTGTTTTTTGAGGAAAGGAAATGGCGCAGTAACTGAAATTGAAAATTGGTTTTGGGGGAAAAGAAGTGTGGCAGTATCTGTCTCACATATCGACGGACACCTGAACCACGCCATAAGGGAAGGGATAAATGAGGAACTGAGAGAAGAAAGGAAGAAAGAGGTGCCCTAGTGGAGGGCTCCGGATTAATGTCGACCACCTGGGGATCTTAACGTGAACTGACATCGCACAGCGCACGGGCGCTTTTGCTTTTCGCCTCCATCGAAACGCGGCCGCCGCGGTCGGGATCGAACCCGGGTACAACGGCTCAGTAGGCGAGTGCTCCAACCACTGAGCCACCGCGGCGGGTATCACACCCAGCGTTCCGCTGAAAGTATCAAAGTCCACAGGTGTTTTATGTAGAACCCAATTTATTGACCTCGCATGCATTGCCGGCAGACGCTTTCCCGGTTTACCGAATGTGTTATATATTTCGGGTAGATCCTGTTGCATTGCAGCGGGTTCGGGTACGTGCTAGTTTGTAATTGCCTCCGGGTGACTGCCTGAGCTCAGTATGCCGCAGAAAGAACGCTAACACTTTTAACGCGAGAGCATTAAAAGCCCCGTTAAGCAGAAAATCTGGCGTCGACGTTCTGAGCGAAAAATCCCGGGCATGGCTGGGGCAGGTGGTGCCCCGAGAGCAACCTGTAAGGCAGGTGGGCCACCTGGGTAACGTGACCCTACGGCGACATCACAAACTGCGCACCGGAGCTTGATTTCTGGAAACGAAAGCGCTAGCAATTTCCCGCCACCATCACCGGCACCGGTACAAAGCGCCGGAGAATGTTGTACTAATGAAGAAATTTCGTTGAGTGCCGCATCCCAGTGTCATGCGATGCGTATGCCTTGAAGGTGAAATTTTCGGCTTTCTAATTTTTGAAAATTCGGCACAGTATTTTCGGTGTTTACTTCAGCGCGGTTTTTCATTCTCCGGTTTCGGTTGTTGTTTTTTTTTTCACAAATACTTTCACTCCAGGATGCATTGCAGTTTTTTTTTCAGGGATGTAATGCGATAGTTCTATGGTCTCAAATGTCACATCGATTTTATCCGGGCTTCTTTGTCAGCCTGAGCATACCGTCTCACAGCGACAAAACACAAATATATTCAATTACTCGCAAAGTCCTTATAGCTGCCCTGGCAGCCGAGCATACTATCTCGTAAACTAAAGGAATAGGAAATAAATGAAATAAAGGAATGAACCGTTAAACAAAAACACAAATGGAAGTTGATTTCTAAAAAGCAGCTTGTGGCGCCGTTTTTGGATTATGCTTTTGAGTATTCTTTATGTCACGTGTTTCAGGGAAGCCCGCAACTAATTTTAAAAATAGGGTCGCTGAATTAAAGAGAAACTAACTGCGTCATAGCAACAGGAGTGCTGACTGACGCAAAAAAAAAAAAACAGGCGCATCATGTTAACTAGTAAAGTGATTAGGCAAATTGTATTAGATAACTTTTAATCTCACCAATAGGCTCCTGATTGCAGTTAGCGACTTTTCATTATCATCATTAGCCCGACTACGCCCCATGTAGGGCAAAGGCTGGTCCCATGTCTCTCCAGTAAACCCTCTTCTTTGCCAGCTGTAGTCGCCATATCCCAGCAAACCTCTTAATCTCATCCGCCCGCCTAACTTTCTGCTGCTTCCTCCTACGCTTGCTTTAAAATTAAAAAAAAAGAACTGAAAAGGCTGTTAATTACGAGCGGCTAAATGCGCTAGTTGCGATCAGGCACCTAAGGGTAACAGTTGAACAGTTTGGCTAATCAATTTGATGGCTAGCATGATTCGTCTGTTTTTGACACCCGCCAACCCTGATATTCCTGTGACACAGTTAGCGTCTCTTTAACTCGACCATCATATTTCAAAAATTAGTTGCTGGCTTTCCTGAAACACGCAGTATATGCCGTAGAGAAACCAGCCTAATCAAGTGATTGCCTCAAATTGGTGATGCAATGAACAGCGCTACGCGACAAAGGCTACAAAGTGAAGCATCGCAGTGTGCAGAGACGTGTCAGGTAGCGATCGATTACCTCAGCACGCACAACTGCGCTTAAAGGGGCTCTCAAAACGGGTTTTTAATAAAGGTGACTATTCATGTGATGTTCAAGGACGCCGCTTCCTGAATATCCTCCAGCAAGAATTTTTATTCGTTTTGCAGAAGCTGAGTTACCAGAAGTCAAAATTTGAATTTTGGAGGCTTTGGACCTTTTTCTCTCCTGTGGCCTTTTTTTTTTGCGCGCTCAAAGCTCGGCGTACTTCCGTCCGCTGCCGACGTGCGCTGAAATTTCTCGGAGAGGTGGAGGTTCTTGACCCGCCCGATCAGCTGCTTGACAGCGGCCATGGCAGCTGCTTGACGCCTGAAGGATTCTAGCCAATAGCCATCGCTGAACAGAATTAGCCAACAGAGCGCGATGCAGGAGGAGGCGAGCACGAACAAATCGCCGGAAAGGATTCCCTAGAGAGACAGAGAGAGAGAGAGAAAACTTTATTGTCAGGAAGATGGTCATCTTCAATGGTCACTCCAGCTGCTCCAGGTGGCCAGCAGTTTAAGTCTGTCGGCGACCTCCTGCGCCCTTACCGTGGCCCGGGAATGAACCTCCGGGTCCTGGCTGGCGAGAAGAGCTTCCCATTTTTCAAGCGCGGCAGATGTGACTATGTCTGCGGGAGGCGGATCCTCCGTGCAGTCCTAGATTATGTGGTCTAAGGTGTTAGACTCCCCGCACAGCTGACAATACGGATTTACCAAATCTGGAGAGATATTGAAATATGTCCGCGGGTTTGGCTGCGCCCGCGTTTGCAGCCTTATCCACGTGGTAGCCTGTTCGCGGCTGAGCGAAACGTGCCGAGGAAGCAGGCTCGCTCTAAGCTCCCTGTAATAGTTGGTTATGGCCTGATATGTAATTAGCGTCTCACCCCTGGGGACATCCGGGTCCGAGACCCCCTCACCGGCGCGGCTGAAAAAACCTGGAGCATACTGGTGAGCGACCTCGTTCCCTGGAACACCCGCGTGGGCCGCGACCCACTCTAGATTCACTTTCTTCCAATCTTTTGGCATCATACGAATAACTTTGCATGCAGTGGCGAAGATACGTCCCATCTCGAAATTGCGAAGGGCCGTTTTGGAATCAAAGAGAATTGTGCTGGTGCCTTTTTGAACGATCCAAAAGGAAAGGATATGCTTACTTTCGCGCGCGATTGTGGGTTCTCTGCTCCGTGGAGAGGTGTATTAGTTGGCTCAGGTGTTGATAACGAAAGAATTCATTTTAAAGATGAAGGCATTGACTGAGCCGTTTGTGTACTCCCCTCAAAAGGTGTTTCGGAGCCCCTTTAATAATCCAACGGCACACCCTCTAACCGTTCCCCTGGATTCCGCGAAATGTTTATTTCCCGCTTTGACTTAGTGTAATCCCTTCTCGATAACCACCTACCTACCGTGCTCGACCACGACGCCGCGATGTATTCTGTTTTCCTTCGTGCGTTGCACCGTGGCCGAGCGCCGCAGTAGAACTTTATCGGGCGTGATAAGCGCCCGCGTTATAGAGCGATGACGAAGTCGGTCCTCACTTGGGCTCACTCGAGGCCAGAGCGCGGTTTGAGATAGCGGCGCCGCGGTGCGGCCCTGCACGTGCTCCCGCTGCCGGATCCGTTGTCTCTTCACAATTGCTTATGCCTGCACGAGTAAAGAGACGATGGTGAATTTGTGTAGTTAGGCCAAATGCGAATTAGGTGCGCTAGCAGTTCTCTAGGCTTCTCTTCAGGTGTGCCGATCCAGTGTTCTCGGATGGCAGTTTTTCGGATGGCGATACTGGTTTAATGTTCATATATGTGGAATTTTTCATGGTGTTCATAAATAGATCCCTGTGAGTCTTCCTACCGCTACTAGCGAAGTGGTGCAGTGGTTAAGCGATGCGCCACTGCCATTCAATGGCAGGTGCTGCCATCTTTGGGGCTTGGGCTGCGATCCAGGTTGCTCTTCGAGAGCAGCCTCTCCCAATTAATTGAGCTGCCGCATGTGACACGGCGGACGGACGGACGGACGGACGGACAGACGGACGGACAGACGGACGGACGGACAGACAGACAGACAGACAGACAGACAGACAGACAGACGGACGGACGGACGGACGGACGGACGGACGGACGGACAGACAGACAGACAGACAGACAGACAGACAGACGGACGGACGGACGGACGGACGGACGGACGGACAGACAGACAAGACAGACAGACAGACAAGACAGACAGACAGACAGACAGACAGACGGACGGACGGACGGACGGACGGACGGACAGACAGACGGACGGACGGACGGACAGACGGACAGACAGACAGACTACTACAATTGGTAGGCCACTACAATTGGTAGCGCACTAAAACAATTCAGAAGGCTTCGAGGCCGTGATATTAAACGCAAAGTAAAGGTTAATGTTTGATTCGAGATTTTACCAATATGTTTTCAATTGTTCAAGTAGGAAAAGCGCAGCCCGTTTTCTCCATACTTGACTGTAGGCAGCAGGAGGACGCTTAGAAGACACGCACGTCAGAACTCGTGATGAATGGCATGTGTGGAAATGGCCTTTGTCCGTGACGCATAAGCGATTATTTGTTTCTCTGTCGCTTTTCTTCCTCATGAAACTATAGTTTGCATTTGCTCATAGCATACCTACGGGTTCGCCGCCGCCCCGTAGTTAGGCCTGCTGACTTCCGGGTGCAGGTCTGGTCGTAGTCGCATTCTGTGGAGCGCAGAGCTCCGTCCGACATGAACCAATCGCGCCGGTTCAGCCAAAGAGCTAGCGGCGGTCACACTGTGCTGTGCGTTGGGAAACAATCAGTCGCTGTGTGTGGCCGAGCAGATAAACAAGTTTGCGGTAAAGGGAGTTTCTTCGCGCCAAGCTCTGAACAAACCTGAAAGTACCGCCCTATAAGGGGAAGGGGTACAATGGTTGTTATGGTACGGATTTTCACCGATGCCAACGGGGCATTGCTGCCAACCTGCTATTTTTGCGTGACTCTGGACTCCAACAATAGAAAGTTAACTTAAAGAAACTACACCTCATGAAAAGTTTGTCAGAAACACAGAAAACGTAATTTTTCTGTTCATTAAAATATTTTAAAGATGACAAAGACAAAGCAGATGACTTGTTACAGCGAAGATGATGGTCCTGCGCGTCAGCCGCATTGCTATCGCCACGAGTGTCTGTGTCCAACCTGGTTGTCCTCACAATGTTCTCGCCCCTCTGCTCCCTTCCTCCCAGCTCTTTTCAATAAATCTCCGCCTTACATTATGTTATGTGTCGTTCAGAGTGTAAATTATAGCACAATGAATAATAAGGAAAGCAGCCTCTCCTGCACAAGGGAAGTACTACCGAGATTTTCAGAGCAACCAAGACACACACAAGGAAGAGGATAACCTTCAATAAAACGGAGAGTTAAGCTAGTTGGTATATACTGCTGGGAATAACAGGGCTGAGACGAGGGACAAAGAAGGAAGAAGACAACAGGACCGGCGCTGACTAACAACTGAAAGTTTATTAGAAAAAAAAACACGCAAAATATACTCGTTTCACAACCAGGAGCGCGTGCGCAACACCAAAAGCCACAGTGATACATCAATCAGTTGAACCAAGATACATTGGTTCACAGTCATGAACTGTTACCGAGGCTGTGCTCACGCACGAGTCAGTGTTTTTATGAATATGAAACGCTTCACTGATTTTCCTTGTTAGCTTATCTTTGTGTTTGTACAGGATCCTAGTTTTATTAAAAATGGGGGTACATGATTTTTCAGAAGATTGAGGTTGGTTATTCCGGGGACCGTTCCTGTAATGAAAAGCTAGATTTGAGGACGGATTCCCTTTCAAAGAAGTGTTGTGGTCTCTTAGGCAGGTATTCAAGCACCTTCCTGTTTGACCTATATAGGTCTTCCCGCACGTGAACGGCACTTCATACACAATCCCTTCAGCACAAGGGAGAAACCTCAGGCCATGCTTTATCTGGCACCCTCTTTTTGTTTTTCTTCGTTTCTTTTCCCGTTCCCTGGTCCTTCTATCTATAATGGCACATAATTTGCCGAGGTTGTTTGGTGCAGAGAATAGAACATCGATGCCATATCTGCTGCCTACTGGCTTCAAACGGTGTGATATTTGGTGAATGTATGGTAGAGCAGCAATTTTCTTTTTATCTTTTTTTAAAGGTTCCTGTTGATCATCTCTTTTGACATTTTTAAGTATCTTACTGCAAGCAAGTACTAAGAGATCTTCTGGAAAGCCCGCCAATCTTAGCCTCTGAATCTGCTGATTAAAACTTGTGCTGACAGCATGCACGCATGACTTGGCAATGGCAGCACCTAGGCAAGAAACTGCTATGCTACATTTAACAACCTTCGTATGCGCCGAACGAAAACTGAGCAAAGGCTTCTCTGATCTCGGTAGGAAGGAAAAACACACATTATCTGGCCTCGTTCCCAAACTTATATCTAAAAACTAAATTATATCTAAAAATCTAGCTCATACCCTTGAGGTTTTTCAAAGGTGAAAGTTAGGCCATGTGCTCTTCAAAAATCTTTAACACCGCATCGACCTGCCTATTGAAATCATCGTGTTGCACAAAAACAAGATAAGCATCCACATATCTGAACATTCGTTTTGTACTGACACCCAAATTACTTTCAATAGCTTTATCTACATAACTGAGAAAGATGTTACTTAGTAAAGAAGCCACTTTTGAACCAGTGCACACCCCCTGTTTTTTAGTGTACAAATTCCGTTCCCATTCAATAAATGTGGACTGAAGATAAAACGACAAAAGCTCCAAAAAGGCCCCCACAGACATCCCGCATTTTGAAATGAAATCGTTTTCGTCATTATCATCTTTTATACCCCTGGTAACATATCGTAGCAGGCTATTGTGCGGAAGTGAATGAAATAAGTCCTGAACATCTATTCTGAACATACTGCACAAACCCGGATTATGACACTTAAAATAGTCAACAACAGCCAGGGATTTGGACACAAGAAACGGATCATCAGTTGTTAGTGAACCAAGGTTTTTCTGTAAGAAACTTGAAATCTCATATTGTCATGGCTTGCTTGACGTAGAGGCAGGCGGCGAGCAGAGGTGGTGATAGCAGGAACACAAGAACACAGAAACACAGGCAGGTCCGCCAGCAGCAGCGTCGTCGTCGGCACGCGGCAATCGCGCTTCAACTTTCTCTTCGGTACACTACCTCCCCCTATAAAGAAGTATCGTCCCGATGCTAACCCGAGAGCAAAAAACACTTGGCGGAAAACCACATAGGGGTCCAGGAATCTTGCTGGCCGATAAAGAAGGCAGTGGGAAATGCAGGCGATTATCGCGTGTAATACGGCTTAAGCCGGACAACGTGCACAATTTCAGGGCGGGGGAAACGACGAGATGACGGTCGCATTCCTTCGGGCAGCACCTCGTAGTTCAGGTCACCGATGCGGCGAAGAACCGTATACAGGCCAAAGTAGCGCTTCATGAGTTTCTCGGAGACATCTCGACGGCGTACCGGCGTCCACACCCAGACCTCGTCCCCAGGGTAAAAATGGACGTCGCGTCGACGGAGATTGTACCGACGAGCGTCTGTATGCTGTTGGTGCTGGAGGCGGAGTAGAGCGAGTTGCCGAGCTTCCTCCGCGCGCTCGCAGACTAGACGGGCATCATCGACTACGTCGACAGACGGCTCGTGTGGGAACATAGCATCAAGCATCGTGGTGACCGGTCTGCCATGCACCAGTTGGAAAGGGGACATACCTGTCGTCTCCTGGACATATAGTAGATGAGTCCAAAGAGGTGGACTCCCCGTTCCACGTCTCCTGGACAGCGGTATTATACGCGAATGTAACGTAGGGCAGTACCTCGTCCCAACTGCGATGGGCAACGTCCACATACATGGCAATCATGTCAGCCATCGTCTTGTTCAGCCTCTCCGCCAGCCCATTGGTTTGCGAGTGGTACGCCGTAGTTCGGCGGTGGCTGGTGCAGCTGAGACGGAGGATCTCTTGTGTGAGCTGTGCCAGAAACGCGGCACGCCGGTCAGTGATCAAAACGGCAGGGGCACCATGACGGAGTAAAATACACTCAATAAAAAACTGAGCTGCGTCAGCAGCCGTCGCTGACGGAAGTGCTCGGGACTCGGTGTATCTGGTTAGGTAGTCGGTGGCTATGATAATGTACCTGTTACTCGACTTAGACGTTGGAAATGGGCCGAGAAAATCCATTCCGATTGTGTGGAACGGAGCATGCGGTGGGTAGAGCAGCTGGAGAAGTCTAGCTGGTCGTGTAGAAGGTCTCTTCCGCCTTTGGCACTCTCGACAAGTTTTTATGTAGTGACGGACGTACTTAGGAAGTTGCGGCCAATATACCTTTTTTCGAATACGTGCAAGTGTTCGGCTGTAGCCAAGGTGATCAGCTGTAGGATCACCGTGACAAACTTCGGTCACCTCGGCGCGCAAGTCTTCTGGCACAACAAGGAGCCATGACTTCGGGCTGCTGTCGAAGTTCTGCTTGTGCAATACGCCGTGCAGAATCCGGAACGTCGGCAGAATACGCAGGAAAATGCGGGGCACCACGTCTTTGTGACCTTCCAGGTGTGCCATCAGCTGACGAATCTGAGGATCATTGCGCTGCCGAGCAGCCATACCTGCCGTGTCCAATGCCCCAAGGAAGCCGTCCTAGTCGTCATTATCGCCCCCTGGCGCCGGATTCACGGGGGCTCGAGAAAAACACTATGTCTCGAGCCCCCGTCAGTCATTATGTTTGGGGCCGGATTTGTAGATGATGGTGACGTCGTACTCCTGTAGCCGCAGGCTCCACCGAACAAGGCGGTCTGCGGGATTCTTGAGATTGCCGAGCCAGCACAGCGAATGGTGGTCGGTATTGACGCGAAAAGGGCGACCGTACAGATAGGGCCGGAATTTGGTGATCGCCCAGATGACAGCGAGACACTCTTTTTCAGTTGTCGAGTAATTGCCCTCTGCCTTCGAAAGAGCTCGGCTGGCGTAGGCAATGACCCGCTCGGCGCCGTCCTGGAATTGCACAAGCACTGCCCCTAGTCCTTGGTTGCTGGCGTCCGTGTGGAGTTCAGTGTCGGCGTCTTGATCGAAATGGCCTAGCACGGGAGGCGCTGCAAGGGCGTGCTTTAATTGGGGGATGCTGATTGCTACTCCTCTTTCCTCTCCATCGGTTTACTGCTTTTACTTCTTTTATTTTTGTACTAATGAGTAGTTTTGATAATAATCCCATTTTTCCATGCGACGTTTCTCTATTGCTTCCTCTATACCGGCCGCTATTAGAGCTATTTGTTCGTCATTTAATTTTGCGTTCTCTTTTTGACTTCCCTGCATTTCTCTTTTGGGCAGCAATCCCAACTGTAGACTAATACGCTTATGATCACTTCCGAGGCTGTACTTCCCCTCTTCGTCCATTTCCATTATTGCAAACTTGCTATAGATACCCTGCGACATAAGGCATTAGTCAATGGTCGTTTGCCTGTTACGAGATTCCCATGTGATTAGTTCCTCAGACTTAGTTTCTCTATTTACAATAACTAGGTTGTATCGCTCACAGAGGTCTAGCATTAACTTCCGTTACAATCTGTGTATCCATCCAGATCCTCGATGTGGCCGTTCGATGTCGCCATGTAGCTCGCTCTGTAACAATACGGCGGAATGGAACATCGGGCTTATGCGTTTTTGTTGAAAAAAAATACATCCAGACAGTCGGCTTTAGCATTCTTAACAGACGAGTGGAGCTATTGTAGATTCATTTCCACCAGTAACGTCAAGGCTTATAGCTTTTGCTGTTTAACATTGGCAGGCAATGGTTTAAAGTTCTTTGCGATGGCTACTGTTGGCTTTTTCAGTCAACAGTTTTTCCGGGAGAATGACAAAATGCCCCTCTTTATCAGAAACAGTCAGCCCCAACTTTTCGGACTGCACGAAATTAACCAACGGCGCGAAGTTGAGATTTTTTTCCCCGCCCATCCTGCGTCCTTTTCAAAGCATCAACACATTCAATGACGCACCTAGGCCGCTCCTCCTGCCGGAAATGACGCGAGATGGACCTTCCAAGAGCCAATTTTTTCACTTTGTCGAGTGTGTGCTGGATGCAAAACTTCGGACCGAACTTCAGCGCTCCCTGGAACCTCTCTGGCACTCGCTGCCCACCCAACACCAGCAGCTTCCTTTCAGGATTTGTGGGCTTCTTTATCATAGGCAACCAAGGGCGAGACGAGTACCAAAGGAAATCTGTGCGCCTGTTTGCCACTTCACGCCACTCACGGAAGCACATCCTGGCCGCATGATACCCAAAGGCAGTCCTGCAAGTACTACCATAAATAACTCAAATTGGTCCACCGTCTCTTGATGATTCTCCATTTATACCTATGCTTTGTGAAGTTTATATGAAACGATTCAGGAAAAGTTCTGCCATCGACTACATATCTGTTTAGACGAGGTACCAGTACTGCATCTAGGCTGCATCTAGAATCATTAGTCATCCAGACGACGAAAGACACCTTGAACAGGAATCAAGGCTCTCTTCATCATATCTACGCAAAAATATTAGGAACAATCCTGAAGACTATATAATCCCGCCTTCTTCTTTGACAGTATTATTGTGAACAAGGGTCCCGTACGGGACCCGAAACATCATTTTCGTTTGTTTTTGACTTGGTCAGTGACCCAAACTTCACCCTGTTATTATGCTTAATCCTGACCAGACGGTATTCCGTTGAACGTTAGACTAATATTAAGAATGGGGTGAAGCGCATATGGCTGGTTCACTCGGGTCATGAATGGCAATTTGCAAATATCTCTCAAAAGGAAAGTATGCAACACTTGTATATTACCGCTACTCACCTACGCGGCACAAAAATGGAGGATAACGAAAAGGGTCTTATTATTATTATTTATTTATTGTCATTTCAGGTATATCTTCAATACACAAAGCTGTGCGGATCCACAGCCAAAGGCTAGTAACGGATCCATACACATAAATATGAAAGAGTGAGGCGGAATAGTGCACGCACGAACACAAGACCACACACTAAAAATGAAAAACAAACGACCACTCATTTCATTCATCTATATCATCACAGTAAACCAACCACTTGTTTACAGCAACATTGCACAATCAACAGTGTTGTGCAGGCAAACAGATACATGATTATAAAAATGACCTACCTTCTGGTATCTCATCAACCGTCCGTCTTTTCGCGGACGATTGCGTCATCTATCGCCGCATCAGCAACAGCAGTGACCAGACATTATTACAGCAAGATCTCAGCAGAATCCAGAATTGGTGCTCCGACTGGCTGATGAAGCTCAACGTTTAAAAATGCAAATTCATGCACATTTCACGCAAACGCTCCAATCTTTATTTTTCATACACCCTGAACTCAATAGCCTTGTCTCAAACTAATTCATACAGGTATCTCGGCATTGAGATAACGACCAATCTAAAGTGGGCAGATCACATAACAAAATTATGCGCTAGTGCTTCCAGGACACTTGGATTCATCAGGAAATCACTTGCCATGTCTCCCCCAGCCATCAGAGAACTAGCATATGTAACATATATTCGCAGCAAACTTGAATACGGCTCAACAATATGGAACCCTCACCAGGCCTACCTGATTGACTCACTCGAGGCCATCCAAAACCGGGCAGCACGTTTCATCACATCGCAGTACAAACCTCGGCTCAGTGTTACCGTCATGAAATCATCTCTGGGTCTGAAATCATTAGCGCTTCGCCGAAATCTTTCGATTCTCTGCCTCTTCCACAAACTGTACTTTAACTTTCCAGCCCTTCGGGAACACCTTCGGCGCACTGCGGTACGATCATCTGGCCGCTTATTTAATTCTTTTAGCATACAGGGCTTGCACGGCTCTACCAATGCATTCATCAAATCGTTTTTTCCTTGTGCGATCGAATTCTGGAATAACCTGCCCGAAAACATTGTTGTTGAGACAAATCCTTTCAACTTTAGGCAGCTACTCATCGACCATTTCAAAGAATAAAACTTTCCTATACCTTGTGTCAACTATGATGCACTGCAAAACAATCAAACACTTTATTGGACACGTATTTCTGTAGTGTGTATTTCTTTGTGCTTCTTTTTCACATTTTCTTTAATTGACTACATTAATTTGCTACTCTTTTGCTTCGACTAGTTTTCTCTATTTTGTCTGCCTTGTCATATGTATGACCGTCGGACACTTTGTATCCCCCCCCCCCCTTATGTATGGTCCCAACGGGACCCTTAAGGGTTAATAAATGATGATGATGATGATGATGATGATGATATGCACTTCATACACCACAAACAAAATACACTGTATAATCCACATAGCACACATGTTAACTAATAGAGTTAAATCACATAGCCTATGAATAAATGCCATTTACTAATTGTTTGCATAACAACCGCGTGGTTAAAAATCAAGCGCTAAATTATTATTTTTAGTGTTATTGCTTTAGAACTATAGAAAGCAGGAAGAATGCCTAGGGAAACATCATTCCAAGCTTTCGCATTTGTGTACCTCAGGCGCCGGTGGCCATAGATGTTATGAGAGGGAGGTTGAAAAAATTTGCCTTCCGACACTGCGCGTGAATTTTTGTGAGGTGAAGAAAACATAGTTGGCGGAAAGGGAGCCTGGTTGTGTATTATCCTGTATGCCAGTAAAGTGGTGCGGTAATTACGCAGTTTAAGTAAGGGCATTATTTTGTAGTCCATAAACAGCGGTCCCGACGGGGTGCCAGGTGTTGCCGAGTTAACAAACCGTAAAGCTATCATCTGTGATATTACGCAAGATTCAAGATATGTACGATAGGTAAATCCCCAAGCCTCAATGCAGTATGCGATATGTGACTGAAATATGCAAAAACTAATTGTCCTTAAAGTTGCCAGATCAACATACTTTCGTGCTTTTGTCAGAACGAAGCACGAATATGACAGCTTTTTACAGAGGTGATCTAAATTCGGTTTCCAGTTTTATTCACAGTCCAGTGTAATGCCCAGGTGAGGAACTGTTAACACTTGTTGCAATTCTTGGCTGCCTAGCTGTGTATGGCAAGGCAGCATATTCTTGCGCCTATAAGCTGATTTAAAGATAATGTATTTAGTTTGGCAGCATTCAAACATAGTTTTATTTTTACAAAAGCTACTCATTTAAATACTGAAGCTCTTTGTTTATTATGAGTTCCGCTATAGTTTCACTTTTAGATGTTACTAAAATAGCTGTATTGTCGGCATACATTACAGCGAGAGCACTAGTTAAACAGTCCGGCAAGTCATTTATATAATGAGCAAAAAGCAAAGGTCCCAGAACTGAGCCTTGTGGTACCCCCCTGCGAATCGGCAGAAGGCTAGAAGCTTCCCCGTCAACAATTACGCACTGTTAACGACCACATAAATAGCTTTTAAAGAAATCAATAACTATACCCCTAACTTCATAGCTTTAGAGTTTTGCACAAAATAATATGATCTTCAGTATCAAATGCTTTTTTAACGCCTAAAAATACTCCGATTGCAATGTTGTCGTTATCAAGAGCTTCATTAATACTTTTGCACAGAGATAATATAGCGGTCGTCTTTGACCTGTTATATCGAAAACCATGCTCGTTAGGCTAAAGAAGGTTATTCTTCTCTAAGAACAGCTTTGCACGACGGGCTAGTAATTTTTCAAACAGAGTATTAACGCAACTGAGAATAGAAATTGGTCTACAATTTCCGAGCTCAATAGGATCGCCATGTTTCAATATCGGTATAACTTTGGCAACCATTAACGTATCAGGGTAACTAGCAGAATAAAATGCTTTATTTATTTGTGACGCCAAATTTCGCCGAAATGTACTGATGTTGCAATTAATAAATGAAAAAGAAATTTTATCACTGCCCGTCGTCTTTCCTGACTCAATTAATTTAACAGTACTTATGACCTCATCAACAGTTACATGTTCTTAGACGAAACAAGATTCTTTCCGCATTGGCATAATAACATTAATATTTACGGGTATAGTGGACTGTAGGTTATTGCCAACTGAGTAGAAATAATTATTAAAGCTATCAGCAATAGGAGTTGTTAGTGGAGAATAGTCGGATGTGGGCAGTGCTCTTTTACTGACGGAGGGTTAAATAACTGAATTGATAATATTCCAGATCTTTTTAGAATTATTAGCGCAAAATGCTTTTCTGGTGTATGCAGCGGTATGTTGCATAGTGAGGCTCTTCTAGTGAACATTTGAAACTTATTGCGTACGCAATGCCATTCATTCTCGTTTACGCTATAAATTTTGGAACTAAATAAAAATGAAAGCATTTTAAGCTTAGCCAACGCATATTTACGCGGCGCGACTCCGCGCTGGATGTTAACTGCTGTGCATGCCGGCGGCCGCTCAAAACAAAACCAGTTTCACCGCACTCCAGGTGGATGCCCCTGATGTTTTTGTACTGAAAAGTCCTTTGGCGGATTCATTAAAGTTTCTACAGTTCAAGCTTCAGGGTCACTGAGTACGAATTAAGTCCAGAATACACAGGTGTGTGAGAAGAAGGCTTGAAGTGATGAAAAGCCCGTGTACCTTTTACAGGTACCGTTCTATCAAACCGGTTAGTGAATTCAGTTTATTTGGGATTTCTTGTGGCAGCCAGAGCTCTAAACAGCCTACGTGTTTTTGTTCGCTAATGATAAGAGCTGATGGGCGAAATCAATATTGACATTTGTATGGACACGGAAACGTAGAACAACATTTTACCTTGCATTGATTTGTTTCCTTTACGAGTACTACCAAACTCGCTAAGCGGGAAACCCTGTTTAGCTCAAAGCATGCAGCATCACTATCATCATCATCAGCCTGACTTCGCCCACTGCGGGGCAAAGGCCTCTCTCATGTATCTCTAAACAACCATGTTATTTGGCAGCTCCATCCACCATTTGCTTGCAAACTTCTTAAACTCATCCGGCCACCTAACTTTCTGCCGCCCCTTGCTACGCTTGCCTGCTCTTGAAATCCACTCCGTTATCCTTAAGGGCCAGCGGTTTTCTTGCCTTCGCATTACATGCCCTGCAAGCCAATTTCTTTCTGTTGATTTCGACTAGGATGTCATTAACCCGCGCTTGTTCCTTCACCCATTCTGCCCGCTTCCGGTCTATTAACTTTACACCTACATAGCTCGCTCCGTTGTCGTTAATTTGAGCTGCATGCTTTTCGTTAGCCTGAACATTTCAGCCCCGTAGGTGAGTACCGGTAAGACACAGCTGTTGTGTACTCGATCGATGTTCTATACACATCAACGGTCCCTACCTACAAACATTGCAAGTCGCACGCAGCGCAGTGGTTAAACGTACAACGCTCGGCGCTCAGTTTTCTTTCTTCAGCCAAGAGATAATGCAGAAACGTGAAACAAACAACCGCTTCTACAAACGACAGGACTTCTCTTATGCAAAGCCTAGCCTGTTTTCGAGGAAAGTTTGTTTGTTTTGACCTTTAAGCTTCTACCACCTGCTTGCTTGAGCCCTTACAAAACACCATAGAGACAGGGGGATGACTTCCTACGCATTTTCTATCAGTTCAAAAATAACAATGCACAAACAAGCCTGCAACATTTGCCTACTTGAAACATTATTTTGCCATTTTTTTCTAATAGCGGTGAAATGTGAGTTGCTGGGAAAGGGTGAAAGCTCGCAAAATTGAATGTATGCATGTATGATAGACACAGCTGCGCCAAGCGAAGCATTGTTGAGGAGAAAGCGATCTCCATGTGGCCTTTTGGGTGCATCACGCTCAACGACGGATCTACCTTGGAAAAGAAAAAAAAGAACAATGCAGTTTTCCTCCGCAGGTTTCTATAGTGTTGAAAAAGTGAGCGGCGAATAAATTCTGTATGCGGTGTCTCTGCGAATGTTTCAGATGTATACGCTTTTTTTGCAGGTTCGTTCACGTTTCTAGAAATTAAGCTCGACTTATCGCCGGGTACATAACGCTAAATGATTCGCATCGGTTAAGTGGTGCACGCATTTAGCCACTGCTGACAGAAAACTGAGGGGCAGGAATCAAGGAAAGAAATGTATTATTTTGGGATTTCACAAAGCCGTCGTTGACTTGAGGAGTTTTGAAAAACGTTTCTAAAGGGCTCACCCAAGGTCATTGGGAGACAAGGTGTTAGTACTTACTCAAAATCCTGAGAAAGATATCGATGAGCATTTATATGGGCCTTCATGTTTCTTTGCATAAAATGTAATTAAAAAGATAAAGGGATCGAAATGCGTTTCAAAACTAAGCAAGGGCGAAAGGAGACGCTCGGTTTTCTTCAGAGAGTAAACTGTTCCTCAATCAACCAATTGAACTGATGTCTGCAAAAGCTGCGACTTTCTTCTGTTCAAAATATTAGGTCTTATACATTTCGGCTCAACGATACTTCAGGTAATCAATAGTTCCAGAAACACTATCAACTGAAGAATTAATACAATCTGAGGCTAAAATGACGCCGCCGTCGAAGCATGCGGATCAATTGCTCTGATGTTTCCTTCGCCATTCATCGGATGCCAATAGTACGAAGTTTTCTGCACATTATTAATGCGACAACATTTAGGCGTTCGTCATCCTATTTCCGGTTTTTATGCGCAGAAATTCTGCCAGCTGAGTCACGTGACCTCCGATGACCGATCAAAGTATCGTCGTGTAAAACGTCATGTGACCTTGTGACGTCATCACAACCTGCCCTGCATCGCCAAATTCAATCCACTTGCCACCTGCCCACCGTAGTACAGCGCATGTGCTTGACGAGAGCTCGGGAAGACCAGGCTGGGCCTCACAAGCCCCACCGGTCACAGAGTTTAAAATAGCCACCTGCTCGGGCAGTGGCGCACCACTCGCCCGCTGCACCACTGCGCCAGTGGGGTATGAAGACTGCCTGCGATCTACGCATGAAATTGAGAAAGTCGTGACGTCATCAGCACCGCGTGACCCCTCTTGGAGCGATTATAGGGCCGAGCCAAATTTAAAAATGTGAGGTCCTCCAAATTTCAGATCAAGGCCCTCCCCAAAAAATTTCAAGTGACCCTCAAATTTTTCGAATTAAGCCTACCCCAGAAAATGAATTAGGGTGAATTAGTGAATAGAACTTGTACAATCCAATATGATAATCCAATAGAAGGAGTCGCGTCAACCAGTATGAGGCCGGAATGAGGGAAACATCAGCCGATTTATGGGCAGTAGTGATAGGGCCCGATGCGCTGCCATGAGCTTGCCGGAACAGACTCGCGAAGACTTGAGCACGAGGAGGAGGCCCAACCAGGATGCTCCTCGGTGCCGTCTTCATCGGCGGTCGCTGCCATCTGTGCTGCGTGAGACCGGTGCTGCTGCTACAGCCCCCCCCCCCCCCCCCGCTAATGAAGGAACCCGATGGAGCTGGGAGCCGGAACAAGACATTTCGCTCCTCTGGAGTATCAGGAGAAGATAGCGTAGATTGACAGGAGGCAGCTTGGGACAGGGAAACCGCAAAGGAAAGTGCACTGGTTAGAACGTCTGCTGTAAAGGCTGGATTCAGGCGGTCGATACAAATGTAGTCAGGACGTCCGTGAACGTCCACGATAAAAATCTTCGACTGTCGTTCGGCAACACGGGAGGCGCCGTCGTAGGGACGTTGTAGCGGTTTGCAGACCGGATCTCGCCGGACGAAAATTTGAGTGCAAGTCGCAAGCTCAGGAGGCACATGCGAAGGTGGACGAGTCTGCTGTGAGGTGCAGGAGCTCTGAGATAACGACAAAGACTGAGCAGCTCCGTTTTGTAATCGGTGGGACCAGGGCTTGGAGTCGAAACAGTAACGTCGTAAAATTCACCAGGAAGACGCAGGAGTGAGCCGAAGACATGTTTTGCCGGAGTGCAACGGAGATCTTGTTTTGAAGTAGCCCGGAGGCTAAGCAGAACAAGTGGTCGGGATGTAGTCCAGTGAGTGGTATCCAGTGCTTTGTGGGTTCCCTTTAGCGAACGATGGAGCCTTCCCATCATGCCGTGGGCGACGGTATGGTAAGCGGTAGTGCGAACTCGAGAAGTTCTAGAGTCATAAGGCTCTTAAAAGCGGAAGATTCAAACTGGGAACCACGTTTGTTGGCTACTGTCCTGGGAACTTCGTATCGTGACACAGCCGGCGACGAAAGTTCTGGCGATAGTGTCACTGGTGGCATCCGGTAGAGGAAAAGCTCCCGCCCGCGAGTAAAACGATCGATGCACGTAAGCAGATATCAATATCCAGCAGAAGGTGGCCAAGGCCCGAAGACATTGTTAGGGCCGTAAGCTTGGACAAAGATGATGACGAAGCATGGTGCTTGCCTTAGTAGTGGATGAAGAGGACGAAATGTATTCCGGCGCTGGCCCTTATTCTATGGCTCCTCTGCTGTCTCTTTCTGTACATATAAATCCCCTCTGTAAATATATATACTATATCCGTTACAATATCAATCGTGGACGTTCTCGAAACGTGCTGATGGCGGAGGGACCAACGCGAATGTAGACGTCGTGTGTCACTTTGTTTTAGATGGACCAGGCAGGTACGGGCCCAGGAGCGCGCGTCATTGTTGATGCCAGGCCAGACGTAACGTTTTGCGATGAGATGATGCGTGACGCGAATTCCAGGATGGGACAGACCATGGACGGCATTGGAAACAAGGCGACGAAACGCTGAGGGGACGAGAGAGCGGAGAGTGCGTGTCGCAGTGTCGCAAAAGATGGGGGCGGGGCACGAAGGAAGAACTTCACGAAGAGCCAATAAGCCGGTGACCTTGAGAAGGTCCTTGATTTCCGCGTCCTGGTACTGTGCTGTGGCGAGGGTGGCAAACACGATGTTGGCTGACGAGGCGGTAGAAGTGAGGGAAGCAGTGACACGTCACAGTGCGTCATCTGGGGCATTGTCAAGGCCTTGCACATGTCTGATGTCTATCGTTAATTCCACCGCGTACGAGAGATGGCCAATTTAACGTGGCAAGAATTTACTGTTTCCCGACGTCATGGCAAAAGTGAGTGGCTTATGGTCGGTAACAGTTTGAAACTGCTGACCCTCGAGGAGGTGATTGAAATGGAGAACGGACATGTAGATGGCTAAAAGCTCACGACCAAAAATACTATGGCAGCTTTTTGAGCAGGGCAGAACTTCCGGAAGAAAAAGGACAGAGGGCTCCGCGTACCATCCTCGAGCTGGTGAAGTACAGCTCCAAAGCCATTGTCGGAAGCCTCGATTATGAGGCGTAGCGGTGCATTAGGACGCGGATGGGCTAGACGAGCAACATCGGCTATGGCTTCACTTTGGCATTTTCGAAAGACCATGTAAGTTCTGCAGAGTTGGCTTTCTGGCCTTGAAGCATGTCCGCCAATTGTTTGAGGAGGGCTGCGCAATGAGGGATAAAGCCGCGCTAAATGTTGGTAAGGCGAAAAATTTTGCGGAGTTTACGGATTGAACAAGGCTGCGGAAATTCTTGAATGGCCTTGACTTTTGATGGAAGAGGATAGATACCCGAGCGGTGAACACGGTGGCCGAGGAAGTCGAACTGCGGCTTGCCGAAGTCACACTTGGCCTTGTTGATGATTGGGCCATATTCAGAGAGATGCATGCTGGAAAAGCTGTTGGAGGTGTTGGATGTGCTGCTCACCATCGCCGCTGAAGAAATGGAGATCATCGATGCAGGGTGGAGCACACCGACTCGACTCTTCCCCGAAGGTGTGGTAGTACTAGAACTCGCCGCCTTGAGCAGGTAGTGTTGGACTACGGCGGTCATGTGACGTCTGACAGCGAGAAGTGGAACGGGCATGAACTGATGACCTGGTCAGATGGACGGGCAAGCTGGGCGTTGAACTCGCCACGGAGGCACTGCATGTCCAATCAAGAGGGAACAGGTAACGGCGGGGTGTGAGGTCGCGAGACAGCGCCGAAAGAAACGGGCGAACAGAAGGTGTCCATTGCGTAATCCGCAAGCTAGGCGAGCTGCTCCAAAGACGAACCATGGGCGGCGAAGAGCACCATGTGGACTCACGATGGCAGGTGCTGAAGGAACAGCTCACGCAGGAAGGCTTGGTCGAAGGTGACAGCCTTGTCACCTAGAAACTGCTGGGACCGCCGCATCAACTGTGTAGGCTTGTGGTCCCCATTTCTTCGAAGGAGATTAGTTTTGCATCCGGCTGTGCTCTGATGCTCTGACGCAGTTGCTCGCTTGATGAGCGCAGCAGCCAACGTGTCTAACGGCGCCGAGGCAGGTGTCGTTATGAGGAAATCGCGTACCTCGGAGGTAATCTCGGGTGGGAGCAACCAGGACCAGGCTCGGTATGGGCAATGTGAGCACGGCAATCATCAAGCTGACGTGGTGTGGCTGCGTCGGCCGATCTCTTCGGCTTCGGGCCTGTTTTGATACTTTGAGCGCTGGAAAGAAAATATAGCGTAGCTACTGGTGCAGCAGATTTGAATCCAAGGGCGAAATTTAAATAAAGACATGCTTCTTATCTAGAAGCAATTTGTAGGAGCTTTTAACTTTAGCTAAATTAGAACTCTGCGCGGGGATGCAAGACTACAAGACTGAAGCTATCGGCTCCAGCAAATTCTTTCTGTGCGCAAATTACATTTGTTAATGTTCGAATGCGTTGTGAAAACACATACCTTTAGAAAATTTTCAGAAAAAAATGTCAATGTTTTTCCATTAGTATGTAAGATATTTAAAAGGTTACAATTTAATGAAATATAAAATATGAGCTGGGAAAAAAATGTTCAAGATTATGAGCATACAATTTAAAGTTTAAAAATTAAAAACTGCCAACCATGCTGGGAACGTGCGCAGCCGCTATGAATAATACGTTTCTTTTTACCTTGCTCGCGAATGTCAATGTGCAGCAATCGTAGAATGCACCAGGGTAACATCGCAACAAGGGTCCCACGCAAACTACGCCGCGGGGGCTCGTCGAAAGGAAAGACGGATGCGAAGCATACAACGCCGAATAACCTCTGGGCACGATGGGTCGATGTAGCAGAACCATCGCGCGTGTCAACATCCATGTCTAAGCGTCTATCGATCCCCGAGATTTAAATAGTCGCCGACGCGATGGCGATAGACACGCTCATGTGTACTTTTCCGGACTGATACACCTCTCCGTATGCTCTTCTGTTTGTTTTTTTCTCGCCAGAACCAAAAGCTGGCCGCCGCTTAGAGAACCGTGTTGGCTCTGCCCTTCTCCTTGTTTGGTTTGTTCATGTCTGAATCATACCATAGAGCAGAACGCTGAAACGGTTGATGAACATCACGTTTCATATGCACCGTTCTCATGCATCATTAAACATTTTCGGAAGCGCTTTCAGGGAGGCACATACATTTATTTCAGTCTCATTTCATCAGCCATACGAGGATCGGGTAGCATACAACGCGCAGATATGAATCTTTTTTTTATGCATATGTGGTGTACTGAAATGGTTAACGGTGGATGTTTGCGACCCGCCGCGGTGGCACAGTGGTTAGGGCGCTCGACTACTGATCCGGAGTTCCCGGGTTCGAACCCGACCGCGGCGGCTGCGTTTTTATGGAGGAAAAACGCTAAGGCGCCCGTGTGCTGTGCGATGTCAGTGCACGTTAAAGATCCCCAGGTGGTCGAAATTATTCCGGAGCCCTCCACTGCGGCACCTCTTTCTTCTTTCACTCCCTCCTTTATCCCTTCCCTTACGGCGCAGTTCAGGTGTCCAACGATATATGAGACAGATACTGCGCCATTTCCTTTCCCCAAAAAATCAATTATTATTATTATTATTATTATTATTATTATTATTATTATTATTATTATTATTATTATTATTATTATTATACTAAGTGTAAGGTCTGCATACGTGCCAAACCCAGGTGGTTAGCCCATATAGCGATGCCATGAAATGGCAGTGTAGCAGCTCACTAAGCGTCGGACCAGCTTCCTAAGGGCTACGTGTGGCCTAGAATGTTGGCCTGTAAAGGCTTCGAAAGCATACCTGCTCATCAAAAAAAGCTTGTTCATCTACATAGTTAAGCTGCATGCAGCCTAACAGGCTTGATCTGATAGCATGGAGCCTGCATTATCCTGTGCGTGCCCCAAGTCAGTGTTTAAAAGTGCATCAGTTCCTTATGAAAGGGCGCTGATGATGATGATGAATTTTCATGGCGCAAGGGCATTTGTGGTCAAAGAGCAGTATGGCATAAGGTTTTTCGTTTTTTTCAAGAGGAGGTCAAAGACCCAGTGCCAGCGTGCACGCAGTCACCCTATCTTTCTCTCCAGTGTAAAGTGAGTGGACGTGGTCGTATTACGATAAGAGCACCCGAGCTGAAAAGGGCGAAAAACAGTGTTAAAAAAGTCTATATTACATGGGGAAACTTCCAACTTGCGTTTATTTCTTATCTATAAGCAGCACTTCTGTAGCTGCTTCTACGAACCACAAACACTAGCATGCCTTTCAGTAGAGAGGGTTCCTTTGACCTGCACGATTAACAGCACTCGCAGCGTAGCTTGAGGCCGTGTCCGCACGAGGGTTTTCTAAATTTACTGTGAATATTTAACGCCCATAAATTCAACGCGTACTATAAACATGAATATACATACCCAGCATTTTTGGACACAAAAATGTTTTTTCGGGAAACCTTTTATGAACACAATTTTTTTCATATATTGTAAGTTTTCACTATAACAAAAGATATATCTGCAGATCACCCGACGGCAGTTTTGTATTTATTTTCCTATTCACGTTTTTGCTATCGTCAAAAATGCTCCCCATTTGTTTGCTATGGCAGTCTTGACTGTTAAATGCGATCGTTGGAAACACTTTAAAAGAACGATTTTGCTACATATCAAATTAATGGACTATTACCTTCAATATTTCTATATTAGTGTCTTGGAAATTTCTAATTGTCAAAATTTTGGCCTTTGAATGCTTAACTTGCGTTCCCATATGGCTTTCTGGTGTTTCAGCTAGTGCAAAAAATTTAGCTCTTACCCAATTTTCTAAACTGCCTAATTATTCTTCCTAAAAATGTGATTGGAATCCTTCTTATTCTACGGAGTGGTCAAAAAGATGGTTTTAATGTGCAATAAGTTATGTTCTGAAAAAAAATACCATCTGATATGGGGTGCACATAGATCACTATTGTGAATTTTTTCCCTTACGGCGCGGTTCAGGTGTCCAACGATAAATGAGACAGATACTGCGTCATTTCCTTTCCCCCCAAAAAAACCAATTATTATTATTATTATCTAGCACCAATGATTTTTAATGCTTTATTATACGCACTGGAAAGGAAAATCAAAGAGCATTTGCTTTTTACGGACAGTGCTAAACTTTGGAACAGTCTCTATGAGATGCTTATTTCGCTTTCATTCTCCTAGCTCTCTGCCACCTAAATACGATGACAGTTCACCTAAGGTTTTAATAGTTAAATTCTAATCAAACAAGAATAGTAGTATCAGCAGATTATTCCACGCAGTTGGCAAAACATTTATGTGCAATCAATTTTCACTCCATTCCTCGAATATTTTCGTTGAAGTTGTTGAAGAAACGACAGATTTGAAGCTCTGATAATAATTCTTTTTTACCACTATCGGTGATGACGACTGGAGTGAAGCCATGACGTAAAATACGAATCTATTTCATTAACTCATTGTTCTGGGCGCGAACTTTGAAAACAGTTTATTTATGCTGTGCGTATGTTTCACAATAAAAGTATTTCTCTAAATTATCCCCCAGTCTCTTAGGTAAACTAGTGCAAGCTGCTAGATGACGTCAACTGCTTATACTCTTCACGAAAAATTTTATATTTTAGTACCTGCAGCGTGTTTTATACTAATTTTTTTTTCACGACAACTAAGATGCCCCTTTCGTTTTTCAACCCCATTAACTTTGCCTACTAGAACACAGTGGTCCTTTAGCTACCACCGCTGACTTTCAGTTAGCTTCTGAAAATTCTTAGGGCATGGAAACGTTGACCCGGTAAATCACTTTTTTTTTCTTTTTTCAGGTGTCTATATAGCGATATCCGAAAGGACCCTTACTGCGGGACTGTGAACGGCACCGGACTTGACTTCCCGGAGTGCTGCCCTTCCTATTACTGCGAAGACTCAGCAAGAAACCAACACTGAGAATTCGAAGCGAAATGAAGAGTGAAAATGCTAATCCGATGCAACCAAAGATGAAAGCATAAAAAGTATGGCTGGGATCATGTATAATTTAAAATTTCTCGTTTTTTTCGATTCTTTGCTTCAAAGGGAAAAAATCGAGATATTTTAGACTTTCCAGCTATTGTACAAGAATGTCCACTGCCTCATGAAAGCGGTAACCCTCTTTTTTCAAATAGAAAAGACCCGGATGTGCGAAGTACCTTTCCAGTATAACAGGGCGACGAGTACCACTTCAAAAGCATGCAATGGGGAATATCGGCTGCGGATAATTCTTGGGGACAGAGACAAGCTCTTCAAAAACGCGCGCGCTAGAATCTTTCCAGCTTTTGTGTATAGGCCAGAAAATGCATCTATTTTGGCGAAGGAAGTAAACAACAAGCTGCACCTATTCAAGCGAAAGACAGAAAAATGGTAAGGATATAGTCATCAGGCCGGCCTCCTCGAAATAATTTTATGCCGCCTTTGTATCGGAACACTGATTAAGCACACAATTTCATTCTCACAAAACTGGATGAACATACTTGCGAAGTGTGAGGTGAGCTGTTCAACACAAGCTACGTTTCCGGAGCCAACAAGTAAATCTAGCTCGCACGGCGCTGACGCATTGTTTTATTTCCGCCGTCATTCATGGGCTAAGCGATATTTTTCGGGGCGTACATCTGCCTTGCCACACGAAAAAAACAGTAGACAGCTCGCGAGGAGCAGCTTACCATCACGGTTTTCGCATCGACTGCCTTCGAGCGCGTTAGGGAACAACATAACGGCACAGACATAAGCAGCATTAGTAAAGAGCAGGATGATTTCCGCGGCTTGTACCGCAGCTTAGAAACGATGGTAAGAAGTTTGTAGCTGCGCAGACAATCTGTTCTGCACCCAGAGCTCTGCTTAGTGTGGTTTAAGAGACCGAATTAATAAAACATAATCGTCTAGGCTTATCGTGAGTGGGTGATTAAGTTGGATTTCGTTGAAAACGTAATCCAGGAGAGAACACGCCTACTTCACCGGCGACACCGACACAACCGAGCACACAGTTGTTTGCAGCCCGAATGATTTTCCGGCGTCTCTCGTTAAAAAGGGTAAAACTTGAAAAAGAAACCCGTTTCACGGTCGTACCTTCACCGTTCGCACTCTTGCTGTGTGTAGCTTGATCTGGTATGTAAGACCATAGAGGGCAATTGGATTAACGAACGTTAATTCTCGCGCTTTAAAAAAAGAGCATCGTGAAGATGCGTTTTCTTGCCTCAATGCTATGGTTCTGTGCTATGCTATGCAAGCTATGCATTGAAAACGGAGCCTTTCGGGTCCCCTGCGTGACGAGCATGTAGCCGGAGAAGGTTATTGGATGCGGCGTGTAGATGGCGGGCATGCTGCGCCACCCATTGCAAGATAGACGAATGAGTGTGTCGTTGCAAACAAGGCCAGAAATGGATTTGCTCTTTGTGCTGTCAATGCATCCTGGGCAAAAATACTCTCTGTATGCTCTGTAAAGCTTGCAAGCTACGACACCGGCATCTGATCACAAAGGGACGTGAGAAAAAAGCCATTGCATTGTAAAAATTTGAAAAAGCACTTTTTCACTAATACATATCCTGCAGCTTAAACTCACAAAAACTAAAAACGTAGAAAGGGTGTTGACTCGTGTTGTTGTCTCGGCTCTACCGAGAACATGCAAGAAATAGACATCACGTTCTTCTACAGCTGTGCACAGGAAACGGGTTTTGCAACTTAAATCTGAGAAACGTTAGCGGTTTCTACATGCTATTTCGCACTCAGTTAGCCGCTCTATGTAATACTTGTTGGGGGGGGGGGGGGGGGGGGGGCTAGTTGGTGCATGTTTCCAGAAGAGGGTTGTAGCGCCGAAAAAGACAACACATAGCAAGCGAGACGGGACACAATCGCTAACACAATCGCTACAATTTCTTTTAATTTATAAGTGAACTGTTGGAGGCCTTCTATATTAAAAGAAACTGTAGCGATTTTGTTAGCGCCCCATCTATCTCCATTGATAAAAATGAAACTGCTTTTTTAGACACACGGGTGTGAGATAGGTGTGGGCCTCACCTATCTTTTATCCGCTTTCTTTTTTTGTAAAAGCTTCGCGCTCATGTGTGGTTCTTGGTACCCATCTTGATTTGTCCTTATATTCATTCGCATACGCGGTGAATAAACAGTTGGAAGTTGCGCCTGTCCAGTCTCGCTTGCTATGTGTTGTCTTTTTCGGTGCTACAACCCTCTTCGGGTAACAGCTCTATATACGCGGAAATACGACTCTAGCGACCGTCCCTACTATCGATAAGGTTATCTTATGAAGGGTGTATATTTCAGCTCTGCTGGGTGTTGTGGCAGCAAGAAAATGTTTTCTTTTGCTGCATACACAGTTTATCAGTGAAACTTGATACTGAATGGAAAGGCAAACAGGACAGAAATTATCAGCTGTTGTTTTTCAGAGCCTGCCAAGTTCTTTTTTTTTTTTCTGCCAAAAGGGTCACGTACGTTAGAGTCACGTAAAAGGCCATCACGTCGACTCACACAGAAGCTGCACAGAGCCAGTTCAGAGCAGACCATTCGGGACAGAATGCACGCGCTTGCCACGACGGTTTCAGCGTTTATGGCTCTTGCCATACTTTACTGCAAAACTAGTGAAGGAAGGCCGGAGCTCATTTACCAACCAAGTAAGTGTTAGACGAAGAAGATCTCTGGGAATGAAGAACTAATGTTGGGTACGCTTGGGACTAGCAGATGCAATGTTCCCCCGTGTTGTTCTATTCCGCTGAAGTTCTGATATGATTCTGATTGTGCCTATCCTTGATGCAATTTTTACTGTGCCTATGTGCGTGCTCTTTTTTTCCCTCACACGTGATGCTCTGGAATTTGTACGCTTGCACTCTTTCTGCTTCTTAAGGCGGTGCATCTTTTCTGAAAATGCAGTTGCAAGTTTGCGCTCGCGTGTGTGTGCGTGCTTCTCCCTGCCGTCCTTTGTTATTCTGCGTAAAGTTTTTGAATATTAAAATTTTTATTTTTTTGCGCCTTGTCTAGACATTATGGAATATTTTCTGCGCCGCTATTTCCTGCGCTGAGCTTTTAAGATAGCTTCTCTATTTAATTGCGTTCGACGAAATACTGTCTTTATATGTACGGCGCTGCTAATGAACGGTGGTAATGCAGTTCAAGCGTGTCGAAAGAAATAACATTCTGTAGGCCTTGCTGAACAAGACAAAGTTTGAGGAAGATATGCGTAACTAGGAAATTGCAAGCCTTTTGGACTCAAGAAAGAATGCCGCAGAAGTATAATATCTAAAAACAACCACCGCTTATTCCGTCTCCTAACTTTGGCCGCATTGCTAAAGTAGTCAAGGCCAGAAAACTGAATTTTCGTCTGATTACGAACATTCTCACGGCGCAAAGATTAGCGGCTATATTAAATGCGTAGTGTAATATGGTATTGCTGTGCAGGTATCAACGACATTAATGACTTCTGGCTTAAGGGGGTGTAACGTCCCAAAGCGACTCTGTCTATAAGGACGGCTTAGTGAAGGGCTCCGGAAATTTGGACTGCCTGATATTATTTAACGTGAACTGACATCGCAGAGTAGACGGGCCTCTAGAATTTTGCCTCAATCGAAATTCGACCGCAGCGACCGGGATCGAACCCGCGTCTTTCGGTTTAGCAGCCGAGTGCTGTGACCACTCTGCCACCGCGGCACCTTTCGACATTAATCATCAGTCTGGCAACACAAGGTGGAATCTGAGAATTGAAAACTTAATGTGCTACGTATTCATTTCTTAAAAGAAAAATGGAGGAGCGCTTCTGTGCTCAAACTCTTGGTTAGGTTGATAATACGAGGAAATATGAGCAAGTTTATTATTGACGTAGAAGAGGGATCGCTGCCTGCATTAATTCACCGATTGAGGCTGGTCAGTCGTGTGAGTTCGTTTAAGAGCCGGGTGAAATTCAGCGTTGTAAAGAGAAGAGATATTTATTCTATATTTTCTCAAGAAAACTGACTGAGTTGCTATTATATTTAGTCAACGTCATTAATGGACATTTAGGCTGCACAGTAATCGCTTCACGAATCAATCGTGTTTTTTTTTGGCAGGCCCGTAATTGAAGCTTCGTTAGAAATGTTCCTTAGAGCTTATCAATTCCAAGTTTTCAGCCTAGAGCAAAAATTATGAGTTTTTATCAAACCCATACCTGACTTAACGCTATAAGCGTGCGACGTAATTTAAGTCACAGCAGCGTACCGTACACCATTCTGCCTAGGAACATGTAGCGAAAGTAAAGTACAGTAAACCTTTGGATAAAAAATTTTGAAAAACTTCTCAGGATCTCAATAATAGGAATGCACGCTGCTTCTCCCAAAATGCTGACTTGGCTCCTCATAACAACCTAAACCCCTTATTGATACTTTTATGGCGTACAGCACGTATCGCGCAAGAATGTTTGCTCTTCGAAGCACATAACCAATTTCAAACAAAATCCCTTAGCCAAGACTGCCGAATGCAATTCCGTTATGTTTTCTTGGGTATCCTCCGGAGCAGCTATACTCTTATAGCTTGTATTTATCGGTATTAGAGAACTGGCGCCTTGAAAAAGATAAACCTAGCTTAAAGAAACGTAGAGTAGTTTTTTTTTTATTTCGACCCAGCCATTTTTACTTTTACCGTTGGGCTTTTTGGATTCATTTTGCTTCCCTTCCAAACGTCTCAGTCTCCCACAACACATTCTGCGACGCACAAAAGGAAGTCATGCAAGACACGCTTTGGTAAGTCTGTGGACTGTAATAATGATGTTTCTCTTTCTGGCTGAATATTTTCAGATACCTGCGAATACGACGGACAGGAACTGTTGAGCGGCTCGTCGATTACTCTTAACGAGACCTGTGTCAAAATATCCTGCTTGAGGGGCACACTAAAGCGGGAGCAGTAAGTATTATTTCTTCACTTTGATAGTCGAGCCTCCGAACAGCCCATATTTCTTATATACACACCCCCTTCCCTTTAACCCCCTTCCCTTTAAAACTCCTGTTGCAAAATTGACTGCTCTTATCGTACTTCGAGGTTTACAATTGTGGACAAAAGTTTGTGAACGACGTGGTGTCTAAACGAGGCCGATCGCTCTATTATTAGTCTGTAACTGGAGGCCACACCTGAGAAGGCTAAAATCAAATCCTGTTCTTTCAACTTCACAAGTTTGGTACACAGCCGACGGCTATTATTAGAGCTATCAGCTTTGTTCACAGAGCCCACGACTAAATACTTTTGCCCCCCATGTGCCTGAGCGTGGACTCTCGCTGGTCGGCATATGCAGTGCTGCCTTGCAGCATAAGCGCAAGCATAGCACATATATTTAGACCGGCTGTGCTTAGGAACCGCGTGTGGGCTACAGTGTCGCCATCTGAAGGTCATGAAAGCACATTTATTGGTCAAAGGAAGGTTGCTCGTTCTTTTGGACCGAAAAGCTTCACTAAGCTAGGTAAAGCAGTCGCCGCGTAGGCCGAACAATGACCTTGAACGACCTTCAGCCCAACAGCGTTAGCCGTGTATGACCATATGTGGTACAGTTATGGCGTCGAACTCTTAACCGTTGACCCATGACCTTTCTTTGGCCTTTGACATTGGGTAACATTCGCATTGATCTTTGACCTTAAGAACATCCGATGGGGTGACGTGAAGCCACGTGATGACATCCGATGGGGGTGCCATAAGACCCTGTGATACCACGCCATAACCACGTGGCCGTTCGGGTATACAGTGTAGAACAGCTGTCACGAGCGTGCAGCGGAGCTGCCATGGACGAGCCTCAGACGCTTAGCAAGCGTGCTTGCTTTTCGCTGAATTCCAGGGTTACCCAAGTTAAGCCACTGCCAATTTTTTTTATTAGCTGCGTACGACATAACACGCTTTTCCTGAGTACATCGTACCTACCAGGTCCTCTACATAACAAAAGTCAAAGTTTAGATGTACAGCAGCGCACTAAGTGAAGACAAAACTCAAACGATGATTCTTTAGCGGCTCCATGCAGCAAGTCCTGTTATTTGCTGCGAACCACTGCGAGCGCAACCGCCTTATCTTTTATGTCAAGCGTGAATAAAACGGACGTCGTGGGACAGCGATAAAAACAAACTAGTTGATGACTGTGAACAAAGATGTTTTGAGAAACAGTGTGCGAGCGAAATTGGATGCTTGTGTTTATTTCTGCTATACAACAAATCGTTGTGTGCGCTACGCTCAATTTTTTTTTATCAGGACCAGTTTCAGCTGGAAGCTGAGTGTGACTTTGTGAGCTGGGCTATTAAAAGCACTTGGAGCGCAGGTAACATAAGAGTGCAGTTCGGGGCGTGATGGAGTCCTCGGAAGATTTTTCGATAATTAAATTGTCTTTTTGAACAAAGAGAAATTTAAGGCGCAACGTATTCATAGGAACTCGTCCACATATTGCTTCCTGGACGTTTCCGGCAGGAAGCATTTTGAAAATTTGGCCCCCCTCAGAATGTATTAATTCACGTAGCTGTTCTTCCTAAAAATGTGAAGATCATCTTATTCATTCTATAGTGTGGAGAAGGACACGGTTCTGGTAAGCTTTAATCTAATTCGCTACAGTATTAGAAGTAAATTTATTTATTTATTTATTTATTTATTTATTTAGTATAGATACCTCAAGGGCCCTTGAGGGCTTTACATGAGGGAATTGCACGCTTATGTGCCATGCGCATAAATTATCATGCTGCATTTTCTAAGGGCTCCACCCATGGACGACCACAACTTCTGAGAAAAACAAGTTTCTTTCCCCTGAAGATTTTTAGGGGCTAAGGTTGTCTAGTGTTTTGTTGATTTGCATCTCACACGGAAATAAAAAATCATTTCCTGCTATGTGCACTCTGGCTAAAACTTGGATCGCTCTTCTGGGAATGTTATTTCGCTTTCAATCTGTTCTTACTGAACAGTTCAGAGCGATGCATTTCATTGAAGCTTTCAAGCCCTAAATGTCGAAACAAAGATCTTATTAAGCGTAGAGCTTCCATTGCATGCATTTGCCAGTACATTTAGTTTATAGAAATCCCTAGACTCATCTTTGTATGTTTTCTCTGGAATTATGGTCAAAATTCACCATATATGGAGCTCAGAAAACTGCTCAATATTTCTCGACAACTGGTCATAGCGCATAGAATGATGTAAACTAAGGATCCATTCCACAGGTCATTGGAAGTTCTGGGCATCAACTAAAGAGATATTTGCACGCATCGCGTATATAATTATAAAATAAGAATGCTTCTCTAAAAGATGCCCAGGTCTCCGCAGTAGCTAGTGTAATGAAATGGACAGTCTAATGTCGACTATTCGTAGTCTTTTAAACAATGTATTTAATTTAGCTTCATCTGTGTTTTTATTTCTATTCTTTTTGCCCTTATCACAGCGCAGTTTCACCCACCGAATGTCAACTCGATTCGCTGTGCTTAGCAGATAATGGCGGTCATATAGCTGCCGCTGCTGATTTCTTTCTATTGTTTATTTAATATTCTTTTTCCTAATAGGTGTCAGCTTCTTGAACTCAACGACCCTCTATGCGGGAGCGAGAAAGGTCCAGGAACTGAGTTCCCAGACTGTTGCCCGGTATTTTATTGCGAACATCGTGTAAGCAGTGAGCACTGATACATCGAAGCCCAGAGATGAGTCAAGATGGCACACCGATGTGATTAAAGATGACAGCGTATAAGGTCGCACTGGCATCATGTATGATTTGAACTTGCTGATGATTTCTCTATTCTTTGTCATTCGCGAGAAAGCTGAAATCTTTTTCTCTCGCTAGCTGCTGGTAGCTCATGAATAACTCAGTGTTAACGATAGTAGAAGCGCAGCAAACTGTATTTTTTTTATTAGGCAAATGATGTTCAGGCGTACCCAGGTAGCTTGCAGCCGGCGATCTATGCATCATGGAAAGCATGCTATATTGTTATGCTTATTTATGAAGTTTAGCAAAGCTTACGTTTCATTTAATAATAATACTTTATTTTCAATCAGATCAAATACAGTTTGATGAAGGAGGGGAGAAAGAAAGCGGCAATCCGCTTGATGGAATTCTCACCTCCTGTTCAGAGGGCAGACACAGGGGACGAGAAACGCATTTGCTTGACTATATTCAACCACTTTAGCCGCGTAACTTAAGTCACGTTAATTATACGTAAATAAAAACATCAAAACAAACATAGCAGTGCACACAGCCGAGCAGAATACAAGGGACTATAAACAATGAGCAATACAAAGGGTGGCTAGGCATTAAAGAACAATAATGGGTAGAAAGTATTTCATACAACAGCAGTTGATGTATTAGTAATAACTGACATGAATAATAACACTTCGCAGAGAGGAAATAGCAGTTTCAGAGAAGCTAACGCTAGCTTCAAATAACTGGTTGACTAAAGACTGGTTTAGTAAAGGTAGTTTGTTTTCAATGGTAAAACTCACTGGTTTACGGAGATGTGAATATGATGTATCAGACTGATGCAAAGGAGCGAGAAAGGTAATGGTATAACGGTTTTGCTCAACTTCAAACAAGCGCAACACTCTATAAGCATAAATACTTAATATGGTAACGTTGTCGAGGTTAATTATGAAATCCTGAGTTGTGTTTCTTCTGGGTAAGTCATAGATTATAAGAAATATTTTTTTAAGGAGCAATATATTATGTTAGCCAGTATGATAAGTTCTTGCCTACACTACTGTAATTTAGGTGGGATCAGAATAACGAACTATATAAGGCGAGTTAAAATTTTTCCGGCACACTATTTCTGCGACGCGAAAGACAGCCTAATACCTTGGATGTCTTCAACACATGATTGACATGGTTATCATATTGCATGTTGTCTTTGAAGTACAGTCCAAGTGATTTGAATGATTTCACTATTTCAATTACTGTGATTTGTAAAATGAAGCTATTTCTGCACTACAAGATTTATTTTTAAGGTGGATAAGGACAACTTTAGATTTTGTCACATTTATTGAAAGGAAATTTGTGTTCGAGCATTGTTCTAGAGTGTTTAAGATGCGATCAGCATACATGTTCAGATCGTTGTAGATATCACCAGGTATATATAAAGATAGTAGAGTTGTCTGCATAAATCATTATGCGGACTCCGGACACTAGAGTTAACTGAGAATTGTGATTATTTAAAGTTCCTAATCTGAAAATATTGTTTTCGAGATGATAAATGGAATTTCATGAACACTAAAGCTTGCCCTCGTATCCCGTATGATTCAAGTTTTCTAAAAAAGTATGATGACTAATTCCGTCAAACGCCTTCGTGAAGTCCACAAATATACCTAATATTTTGCTGTCACAATGTTGTAATATATATTACTTTTGGTCAAGAAGGGCGATTTAATTTTTTGAATCCATACTTTGAACTAGTAATTGTGTTATGAGATTACAGAACTTTTTACATTCGAATTAGTATGAATTTTTCCAAGACCTATAGAAAATAGAAGAATAGCAACTGGCCTGTAATTAGCGAAGTAATTCCTGTTACCCTTCTTCTAAAGAACAGTCACCTTTGCTATTTGCATGTCTGAGGCGAAACATTGCTAATTTTAGATATAGGTTACATATATAAGCAAGACAGGTAGAGATGTATTCAATGATATATTACACAGGGCGAATCTGTACGTTATTGACGTCACAAGTTGTGGAGATTGATAATTCATGGAATGTTCCAATAAATTTCTCTTTCATCAACAGGCGCAAGGGAAAAGATGACAGGACATCTACAGATAGATGTATGACTTAATTCAGATGCAGGTTGAACATATTGTGTGAAATGAGTGTTAAATGCCTCGGCTGAGTTTTCGCCTATATATTCTTTCCCGTCATGAGAAACCTTATCGATAGCTGCACTGACATACTTGGCAACAAGGGATCGCAACTTTTTCCAAACTATGTCGGGACGATCGGCTGTACCAAAGTAATTATTGTAATAATGTCTTCTTGCATTACGTACATCATTTTTAAACTTATTTCTATATTTCTTGAATTCTTCCACAATAGTAATATTTTTCGATGTGACAAAAGAATAGTATAGTTTAATCTTCTGTTTAATACGCGCGAGCGACTCTAGTGATATTCATGGTTTCCGCACGTTCCTACTCATTCGTTTGTTTTTAAGAGAAAAATGCTTGTTATATACGGTGTTAACTTTTTCTACGAAGACTAGAACTGCTTTGTTCGCGTTGCTTTTGTTATATACGTCATTTCCATGTACAGCGCACAGCTCCACACGAAAAGCGCCATAGGAGGCTGCTGTGATAATCGGGATTGAAGATACATTCTGGTTTATAAATTTGGGTTTCACAGTATCATATAACATATAGATTCTCATATGGTCACTTAAATCCCAATAAGTTACTCCAGAGAGTATGGATGAAGCATTGATATTAGTGATAAATAAATCGAAAAGAGTTTCTAAACTCGAGGTTACATGAGTCGGCACTTTGACCGAAGCTGCGCGGAATTACACCGAAGTTGACGGTATTTGCCGCGTTGGATAGCATGTCTATCTTAATGTCACCGCTTATGACTAACTCATATTTATGTTCGTATATCAGAGTAATAAAGCACTCAATGTACTCAACGATGATGATGCAACGATGATGATAGGGAATTTTTCTAGCTCGAGAGAATCTGCGGCGAAAGAGCACCATGGAACAAGGTATTTTCGTTTGCTCAAGGTAGGGTCAAAGACCCATTTTCCAAGTGTTTCATCCTCAATAATCCGAGCAACAGGCCAGGGATGCTTGTACCCATTGTATCATTTGGTGGGTACCCGGCGGCCCTGGGGATCGAACCCCGCACCTCCCGCATGCGAGACGTGCGCCCAACCATTAGGCCATCGCTACGATCAATGTACTCAAAGAAGAGAGAAATTTCACCTCTCGGTGATCTATAGAACACAGAAACCATAATATTATTGGCTATTACAGAAACAACTCCCACATCTGAAGACATACAACGTATCTCTTCCGCGATATCACACGCAATTCAGTTATTAACACGAATACAGACTCCTACACCACGACGACAATCGCTGTTCATGAGAAATGGCGAAAACAACGGCAACTGTAAGCTACCTGCATTAAGCCATGATTCTTAACTCATAACGAAGTCAAAGGAGAAGGTGAAGCTCTGCAACAGAATTTCAATCTCACCTAGTTTGTTGTTTAAAAGTGCACTAAAGAGGAATCTGAACTCGTCTTTTCACCACGGGAACTCTATCTACACGTTCCGGGCATTCTTAGAAACTTCGAATTATTGTCATGTGTGGCCGATTGCCCTAATTAAACCGGATTAAACGTCCTTGCTCTCGCCCTTTTTTTAAATTCAACGCAGTAGGTATAGACGGAGTCAACCAACGCGTGGAGTGCCTTTCATCCTGTCCAGCGGCGGCTTCGCTTTCGCTTAAAAGCGAAGGAAGAGAGAGGTCCCGTAGTGGAGGGCTCCGGAATAGTTTCGACCACAGGGGGATCTTTAACGTACACTGCATCGCACAGCACACAGGCGCCTCCATCGAAACGCGGCACCGGTTGCTCTGCTGCAATTCAGTTTGTGAAACCTATTTCTGCATATATTTCTTCATTGTATTTATTTTATTCAAGTCCATCTCTACTCATGAATAAACCATTCATATTTTCTTATATCCGTTGCAATATAAACCTACACAGAAAGGTGAATTTGAGATCATTAAATAACTGCAGCAATTCTTTCCATAAAATTTTTAATCCGAAATAAAATAATTCACTTTGAAAAGTCATGCTTTGTGAAAAATAATCGACCAGTCACGGTTTAGTTTAAAAAACTGCAATTTTTAACGATGCCCATGCGTGCAATTCCTAATTTGCCTACAAAAATGCGTCGTGATGCCGTGGGCTTTTGGAAAATAACTGCTACCTAAAAACTGAGCTTCATTACTGCTTCAGCTTCATTACTGCTCCGAGTCCCGGGGAAAGCGAAAACAACGCGGCCTTTCAAGGGACACTGAGGAGAACTCTATCGAATTTTTTTCGTTAGCAAAATCTGATAGTTCGGCATTTCATGGCTTTGTTGCCGCTTGTCCGGGAGCGAAAGATGCATTTATTTCAAAGAAATTTGGATTCAAAGTTGACAATTTTTTCCCGCCGCTCGAGCCGAGCGGCCATACACCTTGGGACAGCACTTCAGCGTGGGGATCGGATTTTCAGAATACCTAAACTATCAAAGAGGCAGGAGAATTAGATACTCCCCGTCACATAAGGGCCTAACACAACAAGAAGCAGCTAGTTGGCGGAAGCTGCAAACGGGAACATTCTTTAACCTACAAATACTTAGCAAGATGTATCCTACACAGTATAGGAACACATGCGCGTGGTGCGGGGCAACCCCCACGCTTTACCATATAACCTGGGAGTGTAAGCGAAACTACACGTTCCGCCAACACAAAACCCCGAGTGCGGAGCAGTGGGAGAGCCGGCTCACCAGCTGCGAGCTCGCCGCCCAAAGGGCAATGGTGCAGCACGCAAGCGAAGCAGCGCTACTCGAGCTCTTATGACGTCACGGAGAACTCTTATGACGTCGTAGGACGGAGTGACATGAAACGTGACGTAAACGCAGACTCCGTGATTTCTGGTGGCTAGCGGTGCGGTCTAGCAGCTGCCGAAATGAAAGCTACCGCCGCCGCACGTTGAATGCATCTATCGGGGGTCGCTGCCGTAGCTTCGTTTACGTTTGCAACGGCGTCTTGCCAGCGTTACGATGGATCCCGTTCCCGAACACGACGATGTAGTTCTCGCAAAAACTCCGGCTTGCATTTCAGCGACCTCTGCCCCACAGAGCGTGCGATGCTTTTGAGGGAGCACAGTTAGGTTAGGCGCCGGCGGGTCGTTTCCCCCTTCCTGAGTGAGCAGCCGTTGCAAACTAAATATCATAACCCCAGTGCGGGGAGTCGCGAGGGGCCAGGACAAGGTCGGCGCGTTGCACCCATCGGAGGCTGGCCGGGGCGTTGGGGCCAACGGATTGTGATTCCTTGAACGGCGCGAAAGGGCCAAGTTATTAATTTTTTTTCCGACAAAAAACGGGTGGGTGCTCGAGGGCGGTCGCGTTTAAAGTTGGCGGCTTGAAACTAAAGCCGGCGCACGACGCTTCAACGTCTTCAGCTAGATCCAACGGGTCCAGAGGATCGGGCTCTCTCGCCCACTTGCATGTGCCTTCAGATGCGTACTGTGAATGGATTAAATTAGCCGAGAGCTCGAAAAGAACAGCTCTGCCCAACTGCCGAAACTATTGAATGACGTCACAACGCGCAACTCGCCGCGGAGCCGAATCAGTCTGGCCGGGCCGGCGGCGGCTGGCGCACTCGGCGCGAAATAGAGACATGCTCCAAGTCTCCGCCAGTGCGATCAGAGTGCGCCGAAGCCGCTGAACGCGTCGGCGGTCACGCGCAGTTGGTGTATAGAGGGTCTCGCTTTGGCCGACGTGACGTCGCCATGCAGTGCGCGCGCGCGCGTTACGCCGGAGCATAAACGCGCCTTAACAGAGCCTGCGGCTAACCGCTAACCAACGTACTCGGTGGCGACTTATATGGCAGCCACTGAAACCCCCCGCCCACTTACTGGGTGGAAAAAAAGATTCTGTGCCGCGGCTCGGAATCGAACCAGAGCCTTTGCTGTTTAAGGCAGAGACGCTACCACTCCGCCACGACGTCTCAGGATATATTCACCGATAAAGGCGCTTCTAGTGAATGCACTCTTCTGATGCAGAAATATCCGCGCTTTTGCAACGTATATCCTGGCCTAACAGAGCTAGGCCATCAGCATTTTTTTTTCTTAACTGCCTTGTACCTTGTCTCCCGTCCATAATAAACGATTTCCGTTAAGTAGTTTGAAGTTGACTGGCACAGCCGGGAATGTTTCGCCGGGTGAGCGTGCGAACACATAAGTGCTCTTTATAGGAGGTATTCACATGACGTCATCCGCAAGGGGCGCTAGCGGCCGGCGTGGCATTCGCCATGTTGGTGGTCACGCGCGCGGCAGCCGCAGCATTTACCTCGCTTGTTATGTGTGAAATGTGATTGTATTTAGCGTCTCGACGCAGATCATTTCTGTCCGACCCGTAACACCGTGTGACTGAGTGGATACGCCGTGAACTGCGCGAAGCAGAAAAGAGCGGGCACGCTGAAAATGTTACACTTTGTGAAAACGTCGACCCGTAGGAATGTGCAGGTGCCAGCGTGGGGTGCGACGTACTACAAGACGGCTGCCGTGCGTTGAATTCACCGATATTGAGGTTTGCATTGTGCACGGCGTAAGTTTGCCGACAGGCCAAGGAATTAAAGCATGCAAATCTATGAGAGGGTGCAACTGCTTGACAAGCGGTCGAGTCCAACATCCGTGTTGAGGGTGCCGACGGCCGAAGTGCCGTTTTTCACCTAGGTGAGTAGTTAAACGTGTCTGTTCGTTTAGCTAGCTTAACTTGTCATCTCTGTCTGCTGAAAGTGACGTGTTACTACTGAATGTAGCGGAATCGCTGCACATCGCGTTGCTGCGAACCGGCCTACAGATTCCAGGTCTTGTGCGCTGGAAGCAACGCTACGTTTCTACAATCAAACCTGCAAAACATTCTTGCAATGTCTTCCATTCGTGCTGCGAGTGCATGACAATATTTGCTCGACCATTTTGTCGCGTAAATAAAGCAGCTATGGCGCAATATGCCTTTTTGCTGAAACAATGAGGCTTCGGCAGTTCGCGGACTACAGCCGCTGGAAATATGAGTTTCTGCAGCGTCAGTTTAGGAATATGGGTAATTAATCATGTGCTGTGTTATCCACGATGTGTCCTGCATGAGTAGCTGACAGTTATGAACTGATATTAAAAGCTGCAAGTGGTGTACATTCTTGCGTGCAATGCAGCCGGCCTGTTTTGCTGCCGAGTTGCGGCAGGCAGCTCGGTTAAATTACGGCACAGAATTCTGCTGCAAACTTGATGCACAATAAGCGTTCCACAAAGAAAAGTGGACGTTGGCGCATTTAACAACGTGCAAAGATGTTACGGATCACTAACAATTCAGGCCGGATACCTCACGGCGTACCGTGACACTGCGCGAGCTTTCGTGCAACGACCGCAAACATGGCGCGTTTGCCGCGGCGACGCTCGCGCCTTCTGGTAGCGCGGCCTCAGTGAATACCTCCTATACTGCGGACTGCCTTGTACGATCACCGACCGTGGCAATCATCTGACCAGCCTTAACAGGCTCCTTCAAAGGTTAACTAGCACTTGAAGCCGCATTTGCAGTTCCTCTGCAGTTCGGCGCTTGTAAATCGAGGCGCGTCAAAAACAATACCACGGGGCACGCAAAGCTCATAGACGCGAAGCGCCATAAAAAATCGACTCTCCTGGCCGTCTGTGGCGCCGCCAAGCATCGTTTTTTTTTTTGCTTCCAACATTCAGGTTGCCTTTTGTCTGTCTTCCTTGTGTGATAAAAGTGCACTATCGGTTTTAAAACAAAACTTACTTCAATATTGAACCGCGCAACCTTCCTTTGTGAGCCTCAGATATATTGGGCATTGCAGCCGTATGCAACACATTTCGTAGGTATCGCCAAATGCGTCGCGCTGAACGCCCGACGGCTGCAGCAACGCACCCCGCGTAGGAATCCGGTTTGTTTACACTTCCACGGCCAGTCTCGAGTGGAGCGCGCGGCCCTTCCAATATGTTTCGCGACACCGCCGCCAGGGGATGGGCGCATGCGCAGTCGCGCCGTGAAAAAGGCGGATTTTTTACAACAGTCATGAACGAACTCTGACTCTCTCCCTCAATGGCTGACATTATGTTTTGTAGCACGGAAAGCTGGGCAAGTTGGTTACTACTATCCATGGTAAAACAGCGCGGAAAAACACGAGGACGGAACAAACACGACGACACGAGCGCCGACTTTCAACTGGTGATTTATTACGCACATGTGTACATATACTACTCCCGCCAAACACTAAACGGAACAAAAAATATTGAAGAAACGCTGCGTCATCACTGAACATCCTAAATCTACATTTCTACAAATGCATGCTCCAAAAAGGTGATTTCGCGGTTAGCCAGTGATAATGAGGGCTTGCTAATGCATGCTGCACACCCCTTGTCAATGTGATATGCCTCTACTAGTTCGCTTACTATCTGATCCTTATGGCTGAAGATGACGAATGTCTGATGAAGCAATGGGGCGCACGTGTGCTTAGGTTGCCTGCAGTGCATCGCCAAATTCGAACCGGCCGCCCTGTCCAAAGAATTACGATGCTCCGTCAGGTGTTCGTTGAGACATCGCCCAGTCTGGCCAACATACCATCCACCGCATGAAAGAGGGATCTTGTATACTACACCTTCGACGCACTCAACCCTCCTCTCTACATGTGTTGTGGTACAACCACCATCGATCCTCCTTCCTCCTCTCGTTTCGGCTGCACAGCTCGGCAAGTGTTGTGTAATTTTCCGCGAGACGAAAATACATCAATTTGAAATTTTCGCCCACCTTCTTCACACGGTGTGATAATGCGTGGACGTAAGGGATGACAGCAATCTTCCGGCGCATTGGTGAACCACCTGGCCGCGAAGTATCTGAGACCACTGATAGCAGACAAAGAGGGGTGCTTTGTTGTGATGAATGAGAGTGTGTTCTCGGACAAAGCGTTTGGTGCCATCTCCAAGAATATTCGACAAGTACAAGAGAATGCCGCAAAAGTTAAGAGACGTGCCATCGCCCTTCTTAATAAGGTTCGTCTCGAACGTTTGCGCGAGTCCGTAAAGAAATCGGAACGCAGTACGCTTGAAATACTTTTTTACGGTTAAAACCCACAAAATGGGCTTTCCGTTCCGGTCCATGATTTCGGAGAGGGGAACTTGGCAGCCTGTTGTTTCCAGCTACCTACAGAAGGCGTTTGCTTACCTTAAACTTGAGCGACTCGAAAGGCGGGCTTTCCGAGCTTTCTGATAAGATCTGTGGTCGAATCGCCGCTCAAAAAGCTTCGCCAGACGGCGAAAAAAGACACCTTTTCCCATGAGCCACCTAGTCGAAATACCTATGTAGTCTTACCATATCTTCATAAGATTTCACACAATCTTAAAGAGATCTCAGGCAGATATGGCGTTGACGTGGTCATGTCTGCGTCCTGCAAGCTCTCAAAACTCTTCGATTTGGTGAGGAAGCAGACTTCAGCCCATGTATTTTGCGGCATGAGGCATTCGAAGAAGTATGTCTCATGCGCAACTTGGGTGGTTTATAAGATTCCCCTCAGCTGTGGTCGATTTTATATCGGACAAACTGGCAGATGTTTAAACATTCGTCTGCAAGAGCATGCGCGCTCCTTGAGTAGTCCCGGAGGACGTGCCCTGCCCGTTCACTGCCGCGGTTGTAAAGGCTGCTATCCTAAGCTTAATTGCACAGAGATCATAGGAAGAAGAAAGGGGCAGTTGGAAAGGAAAATTGTCGAGGCTGTTGCCATCCTGGGATTGGATTCAGATAAGTGTGTCAGCACGCCTTCTGTGTCTATTTTTCAGAAAGAATTAGCGTTTCTGTCAGCGTTTCACTAAGTTGTTTTTGTTTGGTTTTGCGCAGGTTAGTTGTGTCATCCTTGCTCGGTTTCCTTCCCTTCGCCGTACCGATTGTTTTCGTCATGGTTGCATGGAACTGTTTTCTCATGCTTCATCTTCATTTTACGATTGCATGTCCGATTACACGCGCGACTGATCCATATATGCTCTGCTGTTTTTTCAATAAATGTTCAGTTGTCAGTACCACCCTGTGTTGTCGACTGCCTCAGTCCCGTCCTGTTTTGCGGTTTTGCTTCTCACGATGTCCTACCAACTGGCCTACAACCAAGTCCTTCTAAGTTACAACCTGGTAGTAGCGCGTCGCTTCCGAGGTGATGCGATGGAGGCTGAACTGCGCCTCGGTCTGTAAAAAACAGACTTGCGGGTTCTGAGGCCACAATAGAGCGAGGCGAAGCCGCCGCATTGCGACGTCCTACGGGTGCGAGTCCTGTTCAGTGGAGGGGTCGCTCGGCTCAGGCATGTTGTTCGTCCTTAGTCACCGCGAAGGAACGAGCAGCCGACTCGGGTGCAGGCAAGAATAGAACAGCCAGCCGTGGCTTCACCTGCCACGGCCCGCGTCTTCTTTATTTTCTTTCTTGCGCGGGCACGCTTTGGCCGCCGCCCTACAACGGCATCACGAATTTTCTAATAAGGAAGCATTTAGATCGCAGCAAATCTTCATGTGAATGTGAGCATAAGGCAGACTAACACAAATGAAACGATAAATGTTTAAACACTGTAGCACTTTTATCAGCGTCCATTCAGCAACGAGTACCGACCTGCCTTTCAGGGAACTGTCTTCGTTAGTAAGATGCTGAACATCTTCAAGACGGAAATTAACAGGACTCTGACATCGATGGGTGAGAATCAAGAAATTCACTTTATGCCTTGCATAAGAACAGCATGCGTCAGTGTTTCTCTTTTTTTTTTTTCAAATAAAGTCCGAAACAGTCTCAGCAAGATGCAGCACAGGAAATGCACTTTTAGATTCACGTACGCAGAAGCTTGACGTTAGTAGAGCTCTTACGGGTGACCAGTGTGCATGCGCAGAGCGCGAGGGGTCTGCGTGAGTCTCACGGACGTACGTGAGATCCGGATTTTTATGTTGCGGTCTTTGCCTTTATTACGTGCATAGCGTTGACAACATAGCGGCGCCCCGCCCGCCCTCTTCACAGCGATAACAGCTTTGTCACTAATCTTTCGACGCGGTATCTTGTTCTAAACTGTTGTATTCGCCTTCAGTTTGTCTATTCTTAACCTCGCATAAAGTTTCAAATGTCAAATAGTTTGTTTTTCAGATAGAAAGGCGAGTTTCAGCTGTTAATCCTGATTAAGTGGCGTTTGTCGTCGTCATGGCAATGCTTCGACGCAGTTCGACTGGCTTGGTCTTGACTCGTCTTGTATTAGAGTGGCTACAGCAGTGTCTCTATCGGTTAGTAGATGGCGCCCGGAACAACACGCGGCGTGCGTCGCGTATGTGTTACAGTAAGGGATTCAAACGAAATGCGCGTAGGATACGTAGACTCCTAACGTTTGCGTACGTCTACTCTGAACGTACGTGAAACTAAAACAGCCTAATATCCGGACACCAGAATAATAGCGACACCTGGTGTTTGGAGAGTAGTTGAATGCACTGGGTACAGTCTCAAATATTTCTATCATTTTTCGCAATATTGTTCATCATTCTAACGCACCTCATGCGTTGACTACCTCTTTTATATTATTGTATGCTGCACTTGTGAGAAAGTATTGCTGAGAATGGGGCGCATTAACGCATCAAGACTTCCCTTCCTCCAGAGCAGAAGTGAAATTTGTTGATCTGGCGTTACTCTTGTCTGCACAATTAAGCATTTCGTTTCTTGCTCGTTTCACGGAAGCGGAAATGAGTGCAGCTATAATTAACTTTTCTATTGCTTTTTAAGTAAGGACGTGTTTACGGCCCTTATTACCTGACGGAAATCGGAGCGATGGCTGACATGTTTGGCCGGATCAAGGTCCTATTCTGCCATGCGAGACATGATTTCCTTCTTCGTCTGCCTCATTACTGTTTCCTTAAATTTCACAGCGATAGCTGTTGGCTTTCTTCCTTGGCTTTCTCGTCGCCGTCGGTGTAACCGGAGTTGCCCCGGCCAACCAGGGTCGCATAAGCCTACGGGTGGCTCTGCTTGGAACAGCCGCCTGCCAGTGCGGGGATGCATCACGTGACCACTACACCAGTGGTCACGTGACTAAACGCCTAAACTAAACTAAACGCCCAAGCAGCTATCGCTGAATCTCGCGTTACATAGTCGTAACCGTCCTGTGATTTATTTTTCGCTACAATCTTGTCCCCGAAAAAACACGGAAGACATCCTGGCGACTCAATGGACGAAATAATAGCGGAATAGCCTAAAGTATAGACGAAATATTTGTATGGTTTTCGTCTTAAGATATTCAGATATACCATTGCTAGGTATATCTTTCATAGTGAAATAGTGCATAGCGGAATGCAAAAAGTACGAAGCTTTGGTCTCATCCTCCGTTCTCGTGTCATGCAGAACACGAGTCTTCTGTCCCCTTTCTCTAGAAAGCGCAGGAAACGCATGGTGAATTTCAAATTAATATGCACAAATGGCAAAGCGTCAAGTGTTTTCGATTCTTAAGGCGCGAATGACCCCCAAAATTAAGAAAGCTTCATAAGCCGGAAGAACAAATATCTTGCGAAAATCAAACACAGGCCAGCTGCTCGCTCAGAACTGCTCGATATGCGTGTATGCCCAATAAGTTTGGTTTTTAATGCGTCATCTTCTGGCTGCTTCTTTTGAATGTAACTCGTGTGAATGTTGCAGCCCGACGATAACCTCGTCAAATGCCCTAATTCTTTTAAAAGGGCACGCCCATACCAGTGTACCAATGAAAGAAGTGTATGCCACCAATGGACACCTGGAAAGTGTTCCTGGAAAATAGCCTACACTAAACTCTTCGTTGAATGGTAGGCACCTTGAAGTCCTTTCTTTTAATAAAAAATTACAGCTCTGAAGTTAACGCTTGCGGAAAAGACTTCGTTTCCAAAGTCACGAAAAACTCTCGGTGTTTTGGCTCCTGCACCCTCAACCTACATATGGTGTGAACCGGTGCTATGCAGGAGAGCTTGGACTTCGTCGCCCTAAGAATAATTTTTCTATGACAACCAGAGCAAGAAGGCATAACGCTTGAAATAAACCTTCCACAGGCGGAACAGTTAAAGTACTAAATATTCCGGCCTCTTCGAAAATCGGTACGAACCAATCACGGCAGTCTCATTTCTAAACTAAGCTCATTGATCCTCGCAGGCCACTCATCAGTGTATGCCTTGAGGCCGCAAGATGTGATTCGCCAAGAACGCTCGGACTCTTGTGAAATCCTTCCAATTGGAACCATCGGCCTGACGTCCAGTCTGCCAAAGTCATCATTGTCTGAACAAGTGGTCGCCATAAAGTCTTGCTATCATCTCTTCAATAAACATTTCCTTGTGTATGTGTGTCCGTCAGAGTTTTCGGTGCTTTCTTGCTCCCGGCTTCTGCTGAACTCCTTGTTTGGCAGTATGCAGCGGTTGTCTTTAGCAGCGAATTAAATGACCTTCACTTACGGTACGCCGTGGCACTTCTGCGAAAGTGGCAGGTGACCTCAGTAAGCGGCAGCTATTGAGGCTCGCAGAAGACTGTGCGAAGAGAATAGGAAACAGTGCAGATGTGTTCAGAGACTTTGAAGTGAAAGCTTTAGTGCATATATGTTAATCAAGTAGATCAAAATGAAGTCCCGTAAAGCGGTAACTGAAGCCTAACAGGTTTTCTTAAGTGCGTTAAATGATCGCCTTCACAGCATAGAACAATAGCGATGAGATGCATCTGCTTGTGGTGCATATCTGCTAGTGGTTAGCGCTCGTGTCGTCTCTTGTTTCTACCACTACGTCCTCTGTTTCGCGCTGCTTTAAGATGAATTAGATTATATCAAGTCGTCAACCAAGAAGAGCCTCAGAGCCTTTTCTGTAGATATCAAGCAAACCTTCGCTTGGTTACTTCTACCCACTTAAAATCTACCTTCCCTTCCCTGTCCTTTTACCCCACTTGCATTGGATAAATCAGCCCCGCTGCTTTCCACTGTAGGGTGGAGCCGTTTACAGAAAAGTATCAAGTGTTCAACGGTTTCCTCCACCCTGAGATCACAGCGTCATCTGTAGCAGCAACTACTCATCACGTTTCGAGATTTCGTGGGGTCTGGCACCACCCTGACATCACACCGCCATCTCTAGGAGCAACTAGAAAACAGCACGTCTCGCATTGAGATTTGAGACTTGTAACGCTAGCTACAATCTGTAGATTCGTTCCGCTATATATATATATATATATATATATACATATATACTCCGATCCCAGGGGCGCCCATCCGGAGACACTTGTGTACCGAATTTGGTTGGCAAATGAAACCCTATGGGTTGTGGTATAGAAATGAAGCCACAATTGAATAATAGGTAAAGGTTGTATACATGCACTTACTAATTGAAACGTTACCATATCGCACCGCAAGCCGAATTCTATGCCTACCTTGAGACCCCCCCCCCCCCCCCAAACGTACAGCATAGTGCGTTTTTATCGTCAAGACTCAAAAATTTCCCCGCCTCAAATGCCTGCTCATTTCCGGTGAAACTGCACACAGAGCTTGCGTATTATGGTAAGTTTTGTATCGTAGCAGGTTCGACAACGGTACTTACTTAGTTGAGCCGTGCATGATGCGAAAACGTAATTGCCTTACTAGAGAACGGCGAACCAAAACCCGCAGACGACGTTTTTTCGCTGAGGGGCGGCAGTGGCGCCATCTGTTTCTGGCAGTGGAAAGCGTCACGACAAGGCCGCCGAGGCGAGCGATGCAAGAAGCGCGGGCCCTTTGAATATGCCGTTCCGGCCGTTTCGTCTGCTTCAAGTGAAGCGCTTACAACATTTTCGGCTAATTGAGCGGAAAAAAATATCAGAACAACTGATTTAACTAGGCTTTACCTTTCAAAAAATATTGTTTGCAACGCTCGCCTCGCCGGCCTTGTCGTGACCAGAGGTGGGCATATACCCTCATTTTTACTTTTCCCCCTTACCCTCACTTTTGAAACCATGGCCCTCCCTCACTCTCACCCTCACTTCGAAAAATTTGCTGACCCTCCATCGCCCTCAACCTCGCATCGTCGGCTCTCCCTCACCCTCACCCTCACTAACGGTCATTTTAAAATTCGAGTTATATTTTCTAGTCTGCAACGTCTGGGGATATTACTGAGTAACAAACATACAAGACAAGCCCTCAAGGCTCTGTTGAACGAGAGGCTAGATGCTTATAGTGTTGTGTGTGTGCGGGTACGTGTGTGTGAGCTGTTTGAGGTAATACGAGAAACAAAACCGAGATAGTTACGAGTTAGGCCCTAAAATACCACTCTGGCTTCACTTCTGGCACGCACTGCATGCATACATGTGCCCTGAACTTATAACATTTAATAGTTATCTATATTTATTTTGCTTATACTGCATTCCCCGCTGGGGATTTTAGCAGGGTGGGATACAGATAAGTAAACACAACGTAATAACGCAGGAAATGAACACAAGAACAAAGTAGAATAACGTAGCTTGAAAATTTGGGAAATTAAGCATTCACAACAAATTTTCAAACAATGCTGGAAAGAAATGTCGACATAGATGATTTCAAAACGTGGTCACTGGATAAGAGATTCCCTTCAATTACTGTTCGTGGAAAGAATACTTAAAACGGTTATTACGCGTGGTAAATGACGTTACTCTGCGTGTGTGTTTTTGCCTAGTGGCGTAATCAGATGAAAAAGAAATTATTCTCGTGAGATCTGTCTTATAGAGGCCGTTAATAACTTGAATGACGAATTTGGTTTTTTTTTATGGGGGTTTAACGTACCAAAGCGACTCAGGCTATGAGAGACACCGTAGTGAAGGGCTCCGGAAATTTCGACCACCTGGGGTTCTTTAACGTGCACTGACATCGCATAGTACACGGGCCTCTAGAATTTCGCCTCCATCGAAATTCGACCGCCGCGGCTGGGATCGAACTCGCATCTTCCGGGCCAGCAGCCGAGTGCCCTAACCACTCAGCCACCGCGGCGGATGAAAGACGTCGTGACACACGGTTTCTTTCGTTAATAGGGGCAAGTCCGCTTTGGTTAACAGTTCTGTCACTTAAGTACGCTCAAATATATTTTAAATGAAGCGCGATGCTTTTCTTGGCACCATTTATATCTTATTAGTGTAAGTTTTAGTGAAAGCGTCCCAAATAACGCATGCATAGTCTAGTATCGGCACAATTATGTTTTTGTATGCGAGCAGTCGGACAGAAGGAGTGAGAAGTCTCAAAGCTCTCCTCAGAAAGAGCAACTTGCGCTTAACATTAGCCATTATGTAGTCAATCTGCTTAGTCAAAGTGACGTCATTAGTGATCAAGAGTCCGATATACTTATAATGTATCTCGAGAAAAGCTCGAGAAAAGTTTCTATAGGATGAATGTTTAGGTTTAACTAAAGCGGCGTGTGCAGTAGTGAGCATGAGGATTCTGTGCGCTAAGAATCCTCATGCTGATTACCCAATAGCCCGAACCCTGACTCTTGCAGTAGTGAGCAGTACAGCTTTGTGGTCCGATATTCTATCTACTATCTGGCTATTTGTTTTGGCAGTAATTGATCCGCTAACAAAAGAGGGGTCGAGCATTGATTGAGAATTGCCTTAAAATATGGTATTTACGTCTACAATCTGCACTAAGTAGAAGCCAAAGGCAATGCCCAACATAGCTTCACCTTGGAGGTCGTGCTTTTTAACTGAAAAATTTGACCAGTCTACTTCAGGCAAATTAAATTATCCTGACAGTATAATACGATTATCGGGTTTAACATTCGTGCGCAAATATTGTTTCAGTCCTTTCCCTCCCTCCTTTATCCCTTCCCTTACGGCGCGGTTCAGGTGTCCAACGATATATGAGACAGATACTGCGCCATTTCCTTTCCCCCAAAAAACCAATTATTATTCCTATAATAGGGCAACGGTAGAGTTGGGGGGGGGGGGGGGGGGGGCTGTACATTGCTCCAATAATACATCTAACATTTCCACAGTACGTTGTGCAAAAAAAATGCACCCTACATTGGGCACATCAGGCATTGGTAAAATTCACAGGGATGATTTAAACCGAATGCTGACATTTTTCCGCACCAAGAAAACTAAAAGGAATGTGCGCGAAGGTAAACGAAGAAACCAGTCCTGGAGAAGAGTCTAGTGGCGTCAGGCACACCAACAGGCTCGTCGAGTGCTGTGAAGGAGTGGTTTACAAGATACCGCTATCTTGCGGCCGAGCATAAGTGGGCCAGACGGGCAGATGTTTAAATGAAAGGCTCAGTGAGCATAACCACAACTGCCGGCAGATTAACTCACCTGGAAATCTGGCGGCACATTGCGCCAGGTGCGATAGCTACAAACCTCACCTCCAACAGACTACAGTCCTGCTGAAATCCAGAGATAAGACAACCAGGGAGCTGTGGGAAGCCTACTGCTTGGAATCAGGAAAAGGAGGGACATGTGTTAGTGACCCTTCAGTTTTGCTTACCAAACAGGAAAAGCAATTCTTGGACAAGAGATACCAAACATAAACCGATCTGCTGGGAGAAAGTCTTTCTGACGCTTGACGATACGATAGCAAAGTTGCTGGTTCAAATGTGCTTTTATGTTTTGACATGTTAAGCTTGTATATTTGTGCACACCGCAATAAACCTCAGTTGATAGTTTGCGCACCAGTGTTTGTGTCGTCCCTGTGTTCTCCCTCGTCAGTCTAAAAGCGCAATTATGTTTGACCATGCTAACTACCAACAAGCCCAATTTGAAACCCTCTTAATCTCCACCTCTACCATCTCGATCTTTTCGGTACAAACTGTAGCCAGTGGTAAAGAACTGACTGTCAAACACTGTATAGTTAAGCCAGGTTTCTGTCAGAACCGCTCTTTCAGGGTAGCGCAAAAGCAGAAAGGCCTCCAGCTCAGTTGTCTTGTTTATGACACTTCTGCAATTAACATTTAGTATTTTAAGGGTCTGGAGTCTCTTAGTCCGGAGTCAGTTTGATTTCTTTCTAAGCCTAATGCGAGAGGCTCTTGTTTCATCCAAACCACACAGTACGCTATTAACGCTTAGGTTATCAGAGATTAGCTTTAAAGCTTGGCGCTATCTTCCCCCTCTTCTTCACAGCTTTTCCACTGCTGTTTCCGTATTTCCCTAACTCGTTTAAAAAAGTCCTCAGCTAATGATTTTGAGCTTTTTTGGTGTTTGAATTTTGGGATGATTTTGGTGTTTTTGAGTTATTAGCATGATCGTAATATGGAAGTTTTTTCACAGAAGTCGAGGAGTTTCAAAACGACTGGTTGCGCCTTATTTATTTCTTTTTTACCAACCCTGTGGCATCTTTCGACACTATACTCACTGTTAGGCCTTGATCCAGAAAAAAAAAAACACCATCAATTACTTGCTTTCTTAGTTCCTCGCTAAGCTCTTTTTTTTCGTAAATGATCAGGTTATTTCTCCAGCCTCTGTTTTCTAAATCTTCTATATGGTTCATAACTGTACTAAGCTGCTCCTGAAGTTCCGATATTGCCGATTCCATCTCTTTTGCCTTCGTGGCTAACACATTTCGTCCCGACAACTGTATCTGAGTGCCATCAATTCGCTGAGTTAAACCGGAAAGTTTATTCTCAGTTATGTTTTGCGACGCCTGCAGGCCCCCTATTGTTTAATTAATCTTTCTCTGGCCTTCTTGCGATTCCGATAGCATTTGTTTTTCAATCAGGCCAGGATTTGTTTCAACGCCGCTACAAGACAACTGATCTTTTGATAATGCGATCACTCAAGAAAGGAAACGCTGTACACACAGTTGGCAGGGCAGCAGCACTAGAAAGCGATCGTAACTCATGTAGCAATGTGCATATTTGGAATCACAAACCTGAATGGCAAAGCTAAAGGGATTGCTCAGCCTGCTGCCTCGTTTGCTGCTGCCATGCCCACTGTGCTAAAATGGAGGGCTAAAATCACCCAGCGCGTTGTTGTGTATGTGTACAAAATACGCCAAGAGTAGTTAGGAGAAAATTCAGTAGCGTTTACCGCGACAATTACAATAAGTGATAGGCACAGAATAGACCCAGAACGAGGAAGTTTTGTAGGTCGCTTAATTACAATTACCCGATGATATTGCGATTGCGCTGGGTCTTTTCGATTTCACTGCTTCTAATCTCCCACCATTTCGTGCGGTTTGCTACATGCTCTTATGATGACGCTTCCACGCGCACGGATAGAAGATGATGAAGACCACGATTTCAAACTACAGCGTGAGAGACTGGCATTTTCAACGACAACTCTCGTGAACGCGGCTACTTGACGAAGACGATGCATTGCAAGCATGCACAGCGCGAGACCTTGGCAGTTCGTACAGGCGGAATGTTAGGATTTCTCCCAACTGATTGTTCAAATTAGGAAAATGTATGAACCGACCGACTTAAAACCGGATTGGCAATCCTTCTTGGTGATGCGCTTAGCCTAAACCTCGCGTCTGCTGCTCTGTTGTAGTCTTTTTGAGATGTTTGATTTGGTTTATGGGGATTTAACGTCCCAAAGCGACTCAGGCTATGAGAGACGCCGTAGTGAAGGGCTCCGGGAATTTCGACCACCTGGGGTTCTTTAACGTGCACTGACATCGCACAGTACACGCGCCTCTAGAATTTCACCTCCATCGAAATTCGATCGCCGCGGCCGGGATCGAACCCGCGTCTTTCGGGCCAGCAGCTGAGCGCCATAACCTCTCAGACACCGCGGCGGCGCGATGTGTTTGCGATGTGTTTCGTGGCGTATCCTAAAATCTTAGTAAATAATTTAGTTAATGTAAATATGATATATTTTCAATCTTATAAATGTCGTACTTGAAGAAAAGCTGTTGCGACGGCGTAGTGGTCTGAAGTAGCGGCCAGCGGAACTGATATTTTAGTGCCGCCGGGAGTTCAGATCCCGCTCCCCCAGCTTTAAATTTTTTTATTTCTTTATGTCTTCCCCCGGTGCGATACCGTCTTTCCACTGCAGTGAGGCCCTTATGCGGTCGCTGAAAATAAAACATTATTGAGGCCACTTGAAAATCAAACGGCTCGCTAAAATGCAGCATTTGGGCTGAATAATAGTAATCACTAACTCCCCGAGTCTGGAGTGAACGAGTCCTGCGGTTGCCATTTTAGTGCTCTATTGTTTCCAATCCGTCGAAAAGTGGTTGTCTGTCTGTCCGAAGCCTGCTTCTAGCACGTGGGCCTCCTTGGTCACGTGACGTTGTGACGTCATGACAAGCTGCCCATCGGATTGTTAGCAAACTGCCCACTGTGGCAGTTCAATTAAATGATTAGTCCCGAAAGATTCCTCAGAAAAAACATAGGTCTCACAAGCCCACCGATGGCAGCACCTGCCATCGCTGGGCCGTGGCGCGTAGCTCAACCGCTGCACCTCTGAGCCTGGAGCGTATTCAGGACTATCAGGTATCTGTGAATGTAAATATTGACCAATTCTACCGCAGTACAAGTCTAAGATGATGCAATAACACGCAAACTTACTTCGGATGACATCGCCCAAAGTAAGCATGTTTAGGCTAAGCAACAGCATAGAAAGTCAAGGTAAACCATGCGAAACAGGACTAACGGTGCTAGCGCACGATAAATTATGGTTAACCCCAAGCGAAACTGCCCGTGATTTTTTTTTTGCTTGCACGTCTACGCCTTACTCAAATGCTGAGTTACCTACCATGTCTGCTAGAAATTTGGTTCATAAAATCAGGAGCGCGATTACGCCGTCACAGGTGTTACCAGGGACAGAAATAAACCAAGAGATGTTGATGTTATTTGGAGAACAGTACAACTTTTTTTTAGCACATCGTACAATGCAAGGAGAAGCAAGCAATGATTCAGACCAAGGTGGTTAAGGTGCTGCTTTATTTTCATGGCAAGACTACAGTGGTCGCTCTTGCCTATCGCATTGCGGCATCGCTTTCCTATACCGCAGTTCCAGAGAAAATATAATATAAAAAAGATATGACTGCACTGAACTACTAAGAGCGTGAATAAAAAAATTCCACACCAACGCCGCCAGGAGGCTTTGATTTGACATTGGAATTTCGCAAAAGCATTTTTTTGCGCTGCGGCCATATCTGTGAAACCTCACTGAGCTGTAATCTGACTTAGTTCTGGTAAAAAAGGCCTAGAAATTGGGAATTCCATGGTCTTACTAGGCAAAATTTCTACGTGTTTTACTCTACACTCTGGTCGTCCGACAGACTCGGGGCTGGTAATGAAAATGTTGACTGCGGTTCCATGGTTCCCGTTGGACTGGCAGCCACCCGCACGGCCCCCTCAGTGGCCTCTTGTTATCACACTGTACAGGGTGTTTCGCCGAATTCTTTACAAAATTAAAAAAAAGGTTCTTGAGTTAGAAGAGCACTTTTTCGGTGGTGTAGTAGTACAACACGACGACGAAGGTGGGCTGCACCCGCGTTTCGTGTTTGCCTCGTGTACCTCCAGGGTGCAGAAACTACGTCTTCCCATGGATCCTCACCCTAATAAGTAGCGCTTTAAAAGGGGAATCCATAACGGGAGGCACAGGCAAAAGCGTTAACCCGGAGTACGGTTTGGGCCACCATCCTCAACCTCGAATAGTTAATTCTGCCCTCCCTCATCCTCACTTCATCATGTCTTCCCTCCTTTGCCCTCACCTCACCATACCTTCCCTCCCTCGCCCTCGTCCTCACGTATTTTTATCCACCCATCCTCCCTCACTCTCACCTCGCCGAGGGAAATCTTCATGAGTGTTCGCCCTCGTGAGGATGCCCACGTCTGGTCGTGATGCTTTCCACTGCCGAAAACAGATGGCGCCACTGCCGCCCTTCAGCTTAAAAACGTCGTTTGCGGGTTTTGGGAGTGATCCGGAGTTCCCGGGTTCGAACCCGACCGCGGCGGCTGCGTTTTTATGGAGGCAAAACGCTAAGGCGCCCGTGTGCTGTGCAATGTCAGAGCACGTTAAAGATCCCCGGGTGGTCGAAATGATTCCGGAGCCCTCCAGTACGGCACCTCTTTCTTCCTTTCCTCTTTCACTCCCTCCTTTATACCTTCCATTACGGCGCGGTTCAGGTGTCCAACAGTATATGAGACAGATACTGCGGCATTTCCTTTCCCCCAGAACGATTTCTTCTTATTATTATTTTGGTTCGCTGATCTCTACGCAGACGATTACGTTTCCGCATCATGCACGGCTCAACTAAGTACCGTTGTCAAACTTGCTACAATACAAAAGTTACCATAATACGCAAGCTCTGTGTGCAGTTTCACCGCATATAAGCCAGCGGTTGAGGCAGGGAAATTTTTGAATCTCTTCACGATAAAAATGCACAATACTGTATATGGAGGGGGCTTAACTAGGCAACGGGTAGATGTGCATCGTAATTTCTCTGATAGATGGCGCTCGGCGTCGATCGCTCCGTCGGTGGCTAGGTGTCTTGAGCCACCGCCCGATTTAAATGGTTCAGCCGTATCCATCCATCCATCCATCCATCCATCCATCCATCCATCCATCCATCCATCCATCCATCCATCCATCCATCCATCCATCCATCCATCCATCCATCCATCCATCCATCCGTCCACCCATCCATCCATCCATCCATCCATCCATCCATCCATCCATCCATCCATCCATCCATCCATCCATCCATCCATCCATCCATCCACCCACCCGCCCACCCATCCATCCATCCATCCATCCATCCATCCATCCATCCATCCATCCATCCATCCATCCATCCATCCATCCATCCATCCATCCATCCATCCATCCATCCATCCATCCATCCATCCCTCCATCCATCCATCCATCCATCCATACATACATACATACATACATACATACATACATACATACATACATACATACATACATACATACATACATACATACATACATACATACATACATACATACATACATACATCCGCTTGGTGGAAAAGGTATTTTTCCTAACCGCTCAGGGTTTTCTTCACTGGCCCCGCTGGATGCGAAAAGACTTCTGTTTTACGCATGGCCAATAAAGCTGACGCTCGTTACTTCAACGTCTTCCAGACAGACGCTGGTGGCCTTTTTTTTGTTTAGTTTGTCTGACAATGACAACAGTAAACAGAAAGATTAAAAGCCTGTCCGGTCGCAGGAAGCTGGCTTGGCCTTCTGTCTCGATGCTGTATTGCGCCATGCTTAATGCATTTCCACTGTGCAACCCCTCCCCTTCCCCCCTACCCCAGCTTGCTATTCTTCCACGATCGTGCTCACCGAAACAGGCTGTCAGTGCGTGCAGCTTTGATGAGACGCCACGACTCTTCAAGTAGGCCCGCTGAGGAATTCATGAAGGGAGCTGCAAGGCTGGCTGCAGGCGAACACCCAGGAAACGAGGGCGGTAAATTGGACCCGGGTTGCAATACGCTCACTGTCACGGCAACGGCGTCTCTGTCTGCAAGGCGCGCTCGGCCCTTTGAGCTCCGGACGCTGCGCCGGGGTAAATACTTTCTATTACTGCGCGTAAACACGCCGTCGTTTCGGGTGTCTATGTTTACTCCTAGGCGGTGCGCTCTCTCTTACTGGCGCGTCAAGGCGGAAACGACAGGCCGAACGGCCTTCCGGCCCAGACTTCTTGCGCAAACGTATATAGTATATACGGCAGCGTTCACCAAATGCGTGATGCTCCCCTGGGGCTCTTGCGTACGTATACGGTACGGCTTTTACTGGAAAGAGCGGCTCCTGCAAGCTCGCTTGGGGAGTTCTTAAATATCAGAACCTCGGACGCCGGATATTTCAGTATATATACGCCTCCGTCTCCTCTCGTCTTGTAGTAATGGCCGACAGCATGGCTTTTGGCGTGTGTGGAGAGCAGGAGGAAAAAAGATCTATTAAGAGCATAAGTACTGGGTTGGTTTATCCCAGTTCTTCAATAAAAAAAAAAAACAGTTGATAGTCAGCGCTTGTTTGTGTTAGTCTTTCCTCTTGTGTCCCGTGCTTGTTGCGCTGTGAACAAAATGATGAATTCTCGCTGCTTCTCGCTGCTTCTCGCTGCTAGGGTGGTTAAAATGGGGTGGTGTGAGGACCGCGGCGCTTTCTCTCGGCCACGCGTGACCCCTCTGCGCACCGATGCCGCTAGGGGGAATGTGGCGCTGCTACTAGCGGTGCGGTAAGCTCCGCCACGTCGGCCTTGCACACGCCGTAGCAGTTAGTTTAGTTCGTTAAGTTTAGTTCCTTCGTCTTCCGTATTGGAATGTCTGTTGCAGCGTTTTCTCATTGCGAGGGCGAGATGCTCTTAACAGCAAGAGTGGCTGTAGAAAAAATTGAAGTGGCTGTAGACCATCACAGATTTTCTGTGCGGCACAGTGATGCGCGGCTGTTTTAATACATTGCAGGCTAATATTACCTGTGTTGGCGGACATCGTAACACAGGTGAATAATGTTAGCTGTAGCCGGTTATAACTAATTCCTGGTAATACAACTTTTAGCGTTTAGAGCAAGGCATTCGGTTGAAATATAGAAGGCATTTCAGTTTTCAGAATTTCGAAAATGCGATTACCCTGTACGCTGTGGCCGAAGAAAAAGGCGCAGAAAAACGAAATTCTTTTTCTATTCTCGGAGTGCGCTCTGCCAGCTCTGCGCCTACACCCTCTCTTTCCACGTTCCTGTAAACGGTGGGCCAGAGCCAACTGACTCCTGCCAGCCATGCTGCACGGTAATTGCATCCGCATTTGATGAAAGTGCCGATACGGCGGCTGTCTCGGGCTGGCTGCTCCTCGAGGAGCTTCTTCCCAACGTTCCTTCTGCCGACAGCTGCGCATTGTACTGACGGTGCCATGGCGCCGAACCTCACGAGCTGATTCTTCCGTACTATCTTCGTTGCTCTGCGCCCGTCTCTCTTTCGCGGCTTCCTGAAACCAGCCCTGCTGCAAGGTCAACGTAGTTAACAATGAACGCTTCGTCTAGCGTACGGCGAGTCGGCAAGTACGCGGTGGCGTAGAGCGGGTTCGGAGAACAATACTGTACCGGGCGACGCTGCACAGGAAGGGCTATCTGCTTGGGCCAACGACAGGGACTCCGGGACCTTGTTTTTAGGGCGGGGGGAGAGGGGGGAGAGATTCGGGCTTATTTTGTTATTTATTTATCTAATGCTGATTTACATAATAAATTTTATATTTTTAGTATTTTTTTTTTTCAATGTTGAATGGTTGTTGCAAACTGCCACGTTGTGGTGACGACACTGAAGCAGTCAGGAAGACAGCAAACAGGCTTCCAAAAGAAAATGTTTAAGGAGCTGACTCGCGCTCACTAAGATCGGAATGACTTGCTTAGGTTACTCTTATATACGAAATGTTTTACAACTGGCTACGAAGCCAAGTAGCTCAGCCCCACTGTGTTTTGCATTAAAAGAGTCCTAGCTAGAACTGAAGTGTTTCAGTTGTAAGAAAACTGACCCAAGTGCGAGCAACTGGAGACTGAGGGGGGGGGGGGGGGGGGGGGCACTGCCTTCTTTGGAAAAATGTTGGGGGGGCGCGACCCCCCCCCCCCCCCCCCCCCCCCCCCCCCCTGTTTCATAGTCCCTGGACAGATGCTCAACTTAGCATATTAGACGTTTACGAGAATACTGTTCCTTTCAGGAGGGAAAGTAGTCAAAAAGAAACATGTTCAACATTATTCGAAAATATTTTGAATGTTGGAATATTTTATTGAAGGTGTTGCATTGAATATCGAAGATAATGATCCACTCTTCCGATGCGTAGCAGAATCTTTCTTTTAAAGTTCTTCCCTCGCTCGCATTGAGCAGTTAAGACACCCATAGAAAACCAACGGGGAACGCTTTTGACGATAGCAAAAACGTTAATAGCAAAAAACGGGCAAGCCTGCCAAAGGGGACATCTGTGGATATATTAATTGTTACAGTAAAATCTTAAAATTTAAGAAAAAATTGCATTCATAAACTCTTTCCCGTTTAAACAAAAATACCCAGGTCTGTTGGGTATGCCAGTGCCTCACGACAAAGTCAAGCTATCACACAACGGAGACTGTTACGCATAAATTGTAACTAGGAAATAGTTTGCTAAAAATAAAACAAAAGCAAGATGGAATGAAAAAAGCAAATTCAACGAAATAGGATGAAGTACAGTTGTGAGCAATAGAAGATGGGACAGAGTTCGACATTAATTCATAGATTTCGCCATAGTTAGCTTTGACAGAGAGACAGAAAGCACTTTATTTGCACCCGTAAGAGAGTATGGGTGATGGGTGAGACGCAGCTCCCCCTTTCACCGTCTGCCTCCCCCCTAGACGTCAGCCGGAATCAATTGACTTCCGGCGGCGGCCTAGGCTTGACCGATGACTTGTTTCTGGACTTGTTCTTCCTGGCTATGAAGGGAGGATTCCAATGACTCTTTGTTTCCATGTAGACCATTTAGCGCTGGGCAAGACCACAGCATGTGATTTAGGGTCGCTATGCCTTTACAGTTTTTTCATTTGGAAGAGTGCACCTCAGGATGCCATTTGTGTAGGACATACGGGTTTGGAAAGGTACCCGTCTGCAGTTTTCGCCAGATTACTTCTTCCTTCTGTGTGAGATATGTGGGGGGGGGGGGGGGGGGGGGGGGTTCTCCTTTCCATTCTGTAGAGTTCTAGAATTTCACTGTATGTGATTAGGTCTCGCTTTTTGGGCAGGGAGTATTCTGCCTGCGCTGGGGCCCGGTGTGTGAGTCCTCGGGCGACAAGCATATTTTTTTTTGCCTCCTAACTATAGTTCCC